>NC_052615.1:12855618-13155618 GCF_016545825.1 Eucalyptus grandis | reverse complement strand
GTTTAAATCAATACCCAAAAAGAAAGAGATAAATAAATTCCTCGCCATGAGGGCATTTGGGTATTTTGGCAGCAGCAAAAAGACAAATGCAATTGATCTCGAGTGTGAAACAAAGGAAAAGGGGGTTGTGATTATGGATATGAAGCGGGTTTGTCAGCTGTTGGTGGTCACATTTATTTGGGGGCAAAAGTCGATTCTCAATCCGAAATTTCTGCACCATATGTTCCGGTGATTTTCCGCGTTAAGAAACTTAAATAATTTGTCAACTTTGATAGGCCGCAGTGATGCTTCATGGAATATCCTTACTAGCCATTTTGTAGCAAAATTGACCCAAACGACTCTCTGCTTATTCACCCAAATCGCACTCTCTGCATATTCACCCAAACCTTTTGCTTCTGAGTTCAATGACCTCTTGAAAAGTCATTCAAAAAAATCTTCCAATTTTAGTTCCTTGATATTTTTGTGGTGAATGAACAAAGGTCTTGATAGATAAGGCCCGTCTCTGTATGAAAAGTCTTTATTTTCCTTTCAGAATAAGAAGAGTTTAGGCAATGGATCCCCACCTATATTCTCTTCTTCCCTAAGCTTTTGAGCTAACGGAGGAAACTCAATTTCAATTTGGATGGAAGGAGTCTAATTTTAAAAGAATCTGCAACAAGACTTTTGGAGTTTCGTTTTTACTAAAACAAAAGTTTAGTGGCATATAATTAAAGCTAAAGTTATTGGAAAACAAATTTGATACTTCCCAAGAGTTTTTTTTTTTTTAACTCATCGAGTCATTGTGATTAATAACTTTAATCTTAATTTTTTTTGGTCAGACTTAGATATATGCTTGGAAAGACTTACCAACTTATGAATTTTGGAATTGAACAATTTTACACCTCTAGATCTAGTGAGATTTTATTTTCTATTGTGAAATATGGAATGTTTAGTTATCACAAAATCGATTTGGAAAATAGAAAAATACTTGCAAACAAACACCAGCTAATCATGTCATCAATCAATAAAAATGTTGGAACTGTCTAATTTAACCAAATAGAAATGGAATATACAGCATACATATAGTTTTGTGTTACATCAAAATACAATCACTAGATTAAGAATTGCATGCGATTGATCGATATAATTTTGATGAGGACACCAACAATCTAAAACCTAAGCTTCCTGTGCCTCGTCTTAATGGGGTATTAGCATTAGCTACCACCCTAAAAAAGAGGGAAAAGAATCAGACAGAATAGTGTGTGGGGGCGGTGCAAGAAGGCTGAAACTAATAATTGACCCAAGTCAAAGTCTACGAAGACTTGGACTACCATAGGCACACGCTACAGCATGGGCGGGACTTCTTTTCCACATTAGGATGACCCCATCTTCTTTTTCCTTTGCTTTCATTGCATTGTTTCTTTTCATTATCACTTTGCTTTTTAACAAGAATTTCCCTCGGATTCTTCGAGGCAGTTTCGCCGTGAATGACTATTGAGTTCCCAGTGGGTTACTTACCATGAGAATTTTGTGAAATAATATGCATTCAACGGTTCACATAACATATGACATTTTAATTACAACTGCAAGCAATATGTGGATTTTTTTTAATATTGTTAAAAATATGTGCACTTTTACTCAATAAGCACCAGCTCTTCATCATTCGAAGTTTAACCAATAAATCTAGATTATTTACAAGTAATTTAAATAAATATACTGAAATCGATACATTAAGTGAATAAATAGATTTGTGAAAATAGATACTACTCAAATGAGAATTCAATACTTTCCAAGAGTGTGTTTTGACTCATCAAGTCATCATGATTAATAACCTCAATCTTAAATGTTGTTTTTGGTCACACTCATATTTATGCCTGAAAAGACTTAAGAACTTATGAATTTCGGAATGGAACATCTTTACACCTCCAGATTTGGCGAGATTTTATTTTCTACTGTGAAAGATGGAATGTTTAATTACCACAAAATAGTTTTAGAAAATAAAGAAATACTTGCAAACAAACACCATATGTTCATAAATACTTTGATTTTTAAATAGTCTAGCAAATCACATCATCAATCAATAGAAAAGTTGATACCATCTAATTTAATTAAATGGAAAATAATAAAGTGCCACATACATGTGATTTTTGCGTTGCATCGAAATACAATCATTATATTATGAATTACATGAGAGATTGGTTGATGTGATCTTGATACAGACGCCAACAATCTAAAACCTAAGCTCCCTATGCCTCATTTTAACGTGGCATTAACATTAGCTGCCTTTCGCGGAATGAAAGAGAGAGAAAAATAAGACGGAACAGCGTATGGTTGGTGCCAGAAGACAAACATCGCAAGATTAGAGGAGCAAAGGCAAAAGTCTACGAATTGGACTACCATCAGTCCATGATGAACCAGCTTTGCTCCAAGAAGGAATCACACCAATTATTAATTCATTTGGTAACTTTGTCCCTCACAGTCATAGTTCCATAAAGGTAGGGATTTTATCAAAAATAAGAAAAACAAAATGTCGCTAGATCGCTCTATAAAATCCAACAATGACTCATCGTTCTCCCATTCACCTGCAAAATTTACATGGTAACAAATCGATCTCCAATTCTCATACTCATTCATAATTTCATCGCACCATTTCATCAATCATATGCCATTATATGAAAATTGAAAAAAAAAAAAAAAAACTCTTAGGATGTCTTTATCTCACTGAGAATTTTTTTGCCGCGGAAAATGCTTTTAGGAAATTCAATTTCAGAGAAAAGGAATTAAAAGAATTTGGTTACGATGAAAACAAGTTTAAAAAAAAAAAACACCGATTTTATCATAATTGGTAATAAGTGAATCCACTAAATGTGGCTTGTATCATTAAAAGTAACGTGGGATGACTAATAAACTGGAATTGAGATCGTCTTTGCTTATTTTATAATCCATCAAAATATCAATGATTATAAAGAAATTAAGATAGAAATTATGAAACCATATATTGTAAAATATAGATATGATCGTACTTTGGGAATGTAGAAAAATTGAGCATTAATAAAGTATATTCTTCTCACTTCAAAGGGCAGCAAGAAAATAAGTGTAACGATTCCTTCTTACCAAGTCGTTTTTCTCTAAGCTTATTGTTTTTAGGGTTAATGATACAAAAATCCCAAACTGATATACCCATGATAATTTTACTCAAAATTAATTTTTTGACTACAAAACCTTAAACTAGCATATTTGTAATAAATTTAATCTCCATTAATTTCCCATAAATTGGATTAATACTATTGAAAAGCACAAACTAGTATACATATGTCAAATAGAGGGTAAAACCTCAAACTGATACACTCGTCAATTGCCAAATTTGATATATGCTTTTGTTGAATTTGACTTTGAATGAATTCACCATTTATTTGGGAGGCAAAAGTCTATACTATTCTCAAAATTTCTGCACCATATAGTCCATTGATTTTTCCCATTAAGAAACGTAAATAATTGTCAACTTCGGCAGGCTGGAGCAATCCTTCAAGGAATCATCCTTATTGACCAAATTTTGCAGCAAAACCGACTCTTTTGCATATTCACCCAATCCTTTGGCTTCTAAGTTCAATGACCTACCCAAGACTCATTCAAAAAGATCTTTCCCTTTTAGTTCCTTAATATTTCCGTGGTGAACAAGCAAATGCCTTTGATAGTTAAGGCTCGCATCTAATTCGAAAAGTCTTTCTTTTCATTTAAAAAGAGCAGGAGTTAGGCAATCGATCCCACCGATTTTCTCTTCTTCCCTAAGCTTTTGAGCTAGAATGGGAGGAAGCCTAATTTCAATTCGAATTGAAGGACTCTAATTTTAAAATTAAAAAAAAAACATCTACAATGAGACTTTTGGATATTCGTTTTACAAAATAATATTTTAGGGGGTATAATCAAACCTAAAGCTATCAGAGAACCAATATGATCTTTGATTGGTCTCAATTCAAGGAATTTGATACTTCTTGCGAGTCTTCTTTTTAATTCATCAAGTTATGTGAGTAATAACTTCAATCTTGAAATTTCTTTTATCAGGCTTGGAGATGATATAAATACAGTAGGAATAATTGATATTGTGGTAAATATAAAGGTTGGGACGGAACTGCCCACTTGCCGTGCGCCCATTGCTATCACAAGCCCTCTACTTTGCGTGTCAATCCATCGGCAAGTTAACGCCTTACCCGCTTGAGTCTGTCCTCTACGCTTTCGTCTCTTTTTTCTTTCCGCGTAGAGCTCATATCCCATGTCCAAGGAATTCGCGACCGACAGAGATCGCCAGCCTCGCACGGGTACACATGTCTGGCTGCATGGTCGCGGCATTGGGGCTTGACTTAATTAATTCGCTTGATTTTTTTAGAAACGGAGAGAGCCCCTCAGCCCCGTTTATCATTAAAATCAATACCAGAAAAAGAAAAGGATAAATAAATTCCTCGCCAAGGGGGGCATTTGGGTATTTTGGCGGCAGCAAGAAGACAGAATGCAACTGATAGGGGAGAGAGGGGAGCAGAGGAAAAGGACGTGTCTTGATCATGGTGCGTGTTCTGTCAGCTGCACATAGGGGAAGGGATGAGATCGTGTGCAGTAGCGAAGCCAGGCTGCTAATAATAAAGTTCTCCTTCTCATCTCTGGAGAGGATGGACCTAAGCATGTCCTTAAAAGGCTTTGGCACCTTGGAAAGACAAGGTAGACCCAGGTGAATAGGGTCGAGAAAGATTTATTCACCAACCGCCCCGGATTGAAACCATTTGGCCAAGGTCCGGGGGCCCGAGGGACGCGATGCCTTCCCCTGCCTCTCGACGACTGCAGGGCGTGGTACATCTCAATGAAGGCAGGAAGGGATGAGATCGTGTGCAGTAGCGAAGCCAGGCTGCTAATAATAAAGTTCTCCTTCTCATCTCTGGAGAGGATGCATTTGTGATGAGGTACGGGGAGCTTATTATTACTCCTAGAAACAAAGATGTTCTCCATGCTTCCGAAATTGATTGCAGTATTAACTTAACGGCATTAATCCCAATCAAACTCTTCAACTTCTATTGGCTGACCGTGTAATCATCTGCTGGGAGCCAGAAACTTGAAAGACTAGTGAGGGAAGTCATTGCCTTTTGATGGAATAGTTAAATCTATTGGAACTCGATGTGAAGTTTTAGTAGAATGGTTTGCCTTTTTTTTTTTTTTTTTCTCTCTCAAAGAAATTATTGGAACTAGATACAAGGATTCATTTTGCAATTTGGGGCATCATATGCGGAATTTTTGAAAACCACGTACCTAAGAAAATAACTACCATCATTGCCACAATTAGAATTTGAAATTCAAGTTAAGGATGCGTTCATTTCACGAAAAATAAGTGATTTGAAATATAAGTTTTGAAAGATGATCGTTTATACCGTTTGGAAAAATTAGTCAATGAAAAATATTTCTATTGTCAATAACAATTTATGGCTAATTATTTTCGTGGGCGATGAAAATTTTTCCATCCATTTATTTTTCTGAATCATATAAGTGATCATTTTTTGAAAAA
The DNA here is from genome assembly GCF_016545825.1 of Eucalyptus grandis. Taxonomy (NCBI): domain Eukaryota; kingdom Viridiplantae; phylum Streptophyta; class Magnoliopsida; order Myrtales; family Myrtaceae; genus Eucalyptus; species Eucalyptus grandis. The sequence continues at coordinate 13,150,094 of NC_052615.1, read as the reverse complement.
TATTTTACAAATCACTCATTTTTCTTGAAACAAACACACCTTAAGTTTGGAAAAATTTCATTATGGACTCTCAATGGTAAATTGATTAATATTCTATCTTGTAATACGAGAAACAACCTAAGTTTTTTATGACATGTTCATGTATCCCACATCTCTTGTTTATGGAATTTGTGTACTCTTTAAATACATCTGGTTTTATCCACCTATTGGCTTAGTTTTCTGAATTGATATGATAGTAGAGTTGATATTATACCAAAGTTAAGTTATGCTCTAGTGTATTTCGCTCGTGCAACCCCCTTTGTCAAATTCTACATGTTTTTTTTTTTTTTTTAATGTTATATGGCGAAAAGGTTTAGAGTTAGGCAAGGATTTGCACAAAAGTGTGAAGAGCGATCTGCACCTTTAAAAACATCATCTGAAACACTTATTAGTTGAGATCCAAGAGATGTCAATGTTTTGTTAATTATCCTAGTCATTGAAGAGGTTTCACCGAACTTTTGCGAGTCATTGAAGCGGAATCCGAGTTTGATTGGTGAGGATAAATCGGAGTCCCGTGCTTGTTTGGATGATGCAGAAGGTCGAAGAACATATATTTGGAAGTGGAAGTACCAAATGGAAGTTGCTCGATGTATATGCAGTACCAAGGCTTATTTCGAAAAGTCTCGTCCATCAACATTTGTTAGAATTGCACAAGAGCACGTTTCCAGTGAAACCATTGAAAGCTTGAAAACTAAATTAAAATTTGAATATAAATTATAATCTCAACCAAGAGGCAATTTTATTGGTCAGCGGAAATAGAACTGGGAGATGGAAGTTAAATGAAAACTCCATTACTCATAAAGAAAGTCGGGGTAGCCTTTGTTACGTTTTCAAAATATAATGTTTAAGGAAATACATTCGTAAAACCTATATTAAATTTACTATACTTATAAAATCAGGTTTGATTAATAATTAAAGTTGGAATTTGAAATTCGCATCGGTGGAATTTGGATGCTATAGAAAAACTCAAATTAAAATAATCTCTGTTATTAAGATAGAGTAAAACGATAGTCTAATTTGAAAATTAGAAATTTGTCCTTAAACTAGTAATAGACAATCTTTTAGAGAATTTATGTCAATAAGAGAAAGCAAAGGTCCATACGTCTTCAATGACTTACATTTTGTGCTTTTGTTTGAAACTATATATATTCAATTTAATGTTCTCTATAAGCAATTGAATAAATAGTTGACATCAAATAAGATAAAAAGGAGGATATTTAATATAGCTTATTTCAGTAACTACACTAGCAATTAAATCAGCATAATCGGATCTATATATCTGAATGATCATAGTTAAAGTAGAGAAAACAGTTGCAACGGGGCATGCCACATAGCTATTGTGTTTTTGTGCATGGGTTTGCTTGGTGTAGCAAGAGTGTGAACTGCCTACTTGAATGTATCTTGTACTTTTTATAACTAGGATTTCATGCAATGTGAACAAACGTTTGAGAAAAATGCCAAACAATGTTGATCAAGGACTGTTCTAATATTTTGATTTATGACATGGGGCTCTCAATCACCACGATTAGAATAGCAAAAGAAATCATGGAAATATCTTGGAATCAGCTATGAACCTTATTTTATGATGTTGAGAAACTTGGAAGAATCCGTCCATATTATTTCACTAAACCTATTTTATGCATTACGTGTTAAAAAGCAACTACACCAAGTAACATGGAAATCAATCAAAATTTATGCCATAAATTACATGTTCAACCGACTTACCGTTAAAAAGAAGATGTTCACAGCATTGGGAAGTGGATTTGTTACATGAACTTTGCAGCCGACATGAGCGGGTGGTTAAGATTAAAACTTCGCTTCTGGATTTTAAGTTTCCACGAGGGCATTGGTTCCATATCTGTCTGTAATCGTGCGTTTTTGTTGTCTACTGATCTGGCTATGGAGATTTTTCATATAATGCCAGAAGAAATTGTGTTTCACACACTGCCCTTTTGGCAGGACTTTGGCTGAAGTGCAGCAAAATACGCATCCAGATGATCAACGGATTCCAGAAAATAACGCGGTTTTGGCCATTTAAGGTGCGAGAATGAGATTAATTTTCGTGCGCGGATCAGGCACAGGAACAACTCGTACGACCCGACGGGAGGCTGTTTTCCTAAAATAGCCCCGACTCGACACCCAAACCCCAAAAGCGACGCTACAATTATGTACGAGCAAGGACGCGCTGCGGGCAAGTGCGTGGGCCACTCACTCCATAGCGACGCAATTGGGGTCAGAAACTCCACAAAGACAAGGATTATTAAAATTCAAAAGAATAATAACCGAAAGCACTCTGATAGTGATTGCTCCCATCTTTTTAATATTTTATTTTAGCCACCGAAAGCACTCGATTGCTCCCATCTTTTTAGAGTTCCACTAATCTATCCAACCCCGCTGTCGTGTCTTTCCTTTTTCAATTGCGTTATGACGGTCGATAAAAGAGAAGAATTGAGTGGGGAGGGGTCACTTTGGTTTTAAAAAAACCTGCATTCGTCAACTTTGACAGGCTGTAATGAACCGTTCTTATTGAACAATTCTAGCAAACTGGCCCTAGACCTCTGCATATTTAGCCAATCCTGTCTTCTGAGTTTAATGACCTACAGAGATTTTCATTTATGTTCTGGCTTCTAAACTTTTCCATCTCTAGCTGTCACTGCTTCTGCTGCTATACTTTTCAATTTTTTTCTCAAAGAGAAGATCAAGTGAGATCAATGGAGGGGAGGGCCAAAAAAAAAAAAAATACGCATCTGTGAAAATGAGGGAATAGCAAGAGGCACTTCTTCTACTCACACTTCAACAGAAGATCATGAAATGGCTACTTCATCAGAATATGATTATGAAGTATTCTTAAGCTTTAGAGGACCTGATTCTCGAGCAGGTTTTACTGACTTCCTTTATACTAATCTTAAAGATGTGGGAATCTGTACATTTAGGGACGACGAAGAGCTCCGCGTTGGGGAAGAGTTTGCCCCAGAACTTCTCCAAGCAATTAATCAATCGAAGATCTCAATACCTATCTTTTCGAAAGGTTACGCCTCTAGCGTGTGGTGTCTCAAGGAGCTAGTCCAAATGGTCTCGTGCCAAAAAGCTGGAAGACAAAAGATCATGCCCATTTTTTATGATGTGGCACCTTCAGAGGTTCGACACCAAACTGGGGGTTATGGAGAGGCCCTTGATTTACATAAAAAGAAGCAACGATATGACAAAGAGACTATAAGTCAATGGGAGGCTTGCTCTCAATGCAATTGGGAACATAAAAGGATGGGACTTGCATGGAAAGAAGGAGAACAGGTGATTGCTTTTAGCATTCCATCTTATGTGCATCATTAAAACTTTCATTTTAATCATTTTCTTTTTAAGATTTGTGTTAGTCTTGTTCAAATTGAATTTTATGCTATAAAAGTGATTACACAGAAATCACGTTAAATAATGGGACAATCCCGATGTTGTCCTTGTTTATTCCAAACAAAATTTTCTTCGGTTTAGGTCCTTCATTATTACGGTCTATAACAACACCAATTGATCTACAATGAAATAAATCCTTGAAGAATGCATTACGAATATGTCTCTAGTTTCAATTTGGTCTTGTCAAAACATAATTTGGTTCAGCACAATTTTCTAACCCTTTTGGTTCATCTACAATGGAATAAATCCTTTTGACCATCTCACACTTTGGCTTGTCAAAACTTAGTTTAAGTTCATGCAATTTTCTAACTCATTGTCTTTTGCATCCTACAAACTCTAGGAAAGGTTTTCAATACCCAGAGGTTTTGAAAAAAAGCGTTATTTGGCCATATCGAAGCCCTTGGTTAGTGTCGACCACCATGTAAATGCAATCATGGAAATGATAGGTGCTCAGACAAGTGAAACACGGATTATAGGAATCCATGGGATGGGTGGCGTTGGAAAGACGACTATTGCCAAAATCATCTACAATCAACTTTCAAACACTTTGAGCATTGTTGCTTTTTAGTGAACATTCGTAGAAACATCAAAAAATAGAGCATTGAATGCTTGCAAAATCAACTCATCTCTGACATCCTCAAAATGAAAGTGAATAAATATAAAATACATAGATGAAGGGACTTGGATAATTAAAGACAGGTTGCCTAATAAAAGAGTCCTTCTTCTTCTCGACGATGTGGAAGAAAAGGATCACATTGATGCACTTGTAGGTAAGCATGATTGGTTTGATAAAGGGAGCAAACTTATTATTACTACTAGAAACAAAGATGTTCTCAATGTTCTGAAGTGGATGACTCGTTATGAGGTTGATATCATGGATCCCGATCAATCTCTTCAACTTTTTAGCAAACATGCCTTCAGAAGAGATTCTCCTTTAGATGATCATGTCAACCAATCCAAAAGGGCGATAGGCATTGCTGGAGGTCTTCCGCTAGCTCTTGAGGTCATAGGTTCACTTTTGTCTCGCACTTGACAAGAAAAAGTGGGATGGCAAATTGAACGAGTTGGAAAATATTCCTCCTAAGAATGTTCAAAGAAAGCTGAAATAAGCTATAATGCATTAGATCTTCGAGAAAAGCATATGTTCCTCGATATAGCTTGTTTTCTCATTGGATATGAAAAAGACAATGTGATTCATTTTTGGGATGAATCTAATTCTTTTCCGGAAAGAGCCATGGAAGTTCTACTGAACATGTCTTTGATAAAGATTAAAGATGATAATGAAGTGTGGATGCATGACCAACTCAGAGATCTTGGAAGAGAGATAGTTCGTCGAGAAAGTAACATGAAAATAGAAAAGCAAAGTAGGGTGTGGGATTATAAGGAAGGATTGGATTTATTGAGGCGACATAAGGTAAAATCCCCTCATATAAATTCTTAGTATTTATGGATTTGTTTTTCAGAAGATAAGCCAATTGCTTTTTGTGTTGTCTAGCACCATTACAACTTACTCAACCAATACTTTATTAAAGTAATGATAATACTCAACCCAACCATTTAATGTAGTAGATTTGAATAAATGGGTTTTTAAATGTTTCCTTTGGGCAGGGACAAAAGGAAGTTGAAGCTCTTTGTCTCAAATTTGACCATGAGCGACGGTATCATTTTACCTATGAGGACTTTAAGAGCCTATCAAATCTAAGGTTCCTTGAAGTTGATGATTCGAAGGGAAATTTTGGTGCAGAGGAGACACTTCTTTGGCACTGGCATGAATTGCCATCAAATGTTCTTCCAACAAATGTTTTCCAAGAGAATTTAGATCTTCTTCCACAATTACGGTGGCTTTCTTGGCATAATATTTCCCCAATGTTTAACATAACAAATTTCTCCATGGAGGATCTGGTTATTCTTGATCTATCTAAGAGTAGAATTAGGCATGACTTGGAAGGGGTGGAGTTACATGAAGGTACGTTTTATAGTAGACAACACTTATTATTTCGTCTTATTAGATTCAAAAGTAATCTTTGCATGATTCTTCTTTTATAGATGGCGAAGAATTTGAAAGTTTTGAATTTGTCCTATTGCCAACGCTTGAAGAGAACTCCCATCTTCTCTACTCATCCAAATTTAGAACGTTTGATCCTACACCACTGTGAATCATTGACCGAAATAGATAGGTCGATTGGTAAGTTGGAACGTCTAGCTTTCTTAGGGTTAGGCAATTGTCGAAATCTTCAGAGGCTGCCGGACAAACTAGGAGATCTTGCGCGCCTTGAATACCTATCTCTGGAATGTTGCAAATCATTGAAGAGCCTTCCGGATACACAATTGGGAATTTGGAATCATTGATTGAGTTGAAGTTAAGCTATATGACAATCAAAGAACTACCTGATTCTATCGGAAAATTGAAAAATTTGAAAGTAGTTAGGATGTGGAATGGTGAAATAAGCAAAATACCCGATGCCTTTTGGACTATTGAGAAGCTTGAAGATATAGGAGGCTATTTTGACTCCGCACGTGTGAAAATTGGTGATTGCATCCACAGGAATCAATCGCTAAGGACATTGCGTTTGATGGATGTGGTTATACCGGCACTGCCCAGGCTTCCTAAAGTCTTATCTATCTATATTTGTATAGGTTGTACATGGATGCGTTTCCGGATCTCTCAAACCTCACTAATCTACGAGAATTGGAGCTGGGGTTTGGCCGCGTTTGTACCGATGGGCCTCTGGAAGATCCTGTGCAGGTAGATAATCTAATGCCGCGGTGGTTGGGGAATTTAACCAAACTGAGGTCTCTGGATCTGCGCTTTGATTGTCCGACCGCCTCCACAATAGACGACCCTAGCCTCCCTCCTCAACTCGAGTCACTTGGCCTCACCTTCTCTAATCTGTGTCGCCTCCCGAGGCTTCCCTCAAGTTTGTCCTCCTTAAAGTTGCACGGTTGCCGCTCACTTTCCTCGATAGAGGATCTATCGAATTTGAACAAGCTGTCATCTCTCTGGATTATGGGCACTGCAATTACAGAGATTCAAGGCCTTGGTTGTTTGGAGAACCTAAGAAGTTTGGAGCTTCATTGTCTTCGACAAGTGAAGATACTACCCGATCTGAGCAATTTAAACAAACTAAGTGGTCTTAGAGTATATAATTGTGATAATCTGGTTGAGATTCAAGGCGAACTACCAAAGTATTTGGATAGGTTGAGTATTTCTTATTGTGGTTCGTTAGAGAAGTTGCCTGATCTATCAGGCTTGAAGGAACTGCAAACGATTGAAGTGCGAAATTGCACGAAATTAATTGTGGAGGCAATTTTGGGCTTTGCACGGAGAAGTCAGGCGGATTTGTGGGAGAACCTACGATATTTGCGTATTGGTGACCTTGAACAGGTGGAGATACTACCTGATCTAAGTTATTTAAGCAAACTAAGGAGTCTCGAAGTAGACTCTTGTCGTAATCTAGCTGAGATTCAAGGTGAACTACCACTATCTTTGGAAAAATTGAAGATTTCTGATTGTGAATCTTTACAAAAGTTGCCTGATTTGTCAAGTTTGAAGAATCTGGAACATGTTTACATAAGACGTTGCATGACATTAAAGGGTAAGGCAATTCTCGGCTCTGCTCAGAGAAGTCAGGCGAATTTGTGGGAGAACCTACTATATTTGGGGATTTGTGGCCTTCGACAGGTGAAAATACTACCTGATCTAAGTGCTCTAAACAAACTAAGATGTCTTCAGTATCAAGCTGTGGCAAGCTGCTTGAGATTCAAAGCGAACTACCACAATCTTTAGAACAATTGGAGATTTCTTCCTGTAAATCTTTGCAAAAGTTGCCTGATCTGTCAAGCTTGAAGGTGGAAATAATGAAGATTTCTTCCCGCAGATCTTTAGAGAATTTGGATGATCTGTCAAGCTTTTTTGGGCCGCAAATTGTTGTCATTGTACGTTGTCCAAAATTAAATGTGGAGGCAATTCTTGGCTTTGCTCGGAAAAGTCAGGCCAACTTGTTGGAGAACCTACGATATTTGCAGATTCGTGGCTTTGAACAGGTGAAGGCACTACCTGATCTTCGTAATTTAAACAAACTAAGATGTCTTCGAGTAGAAAAGTGTCCTAGTTTGGTTGAGATTCAAGGCGAACTACCACAATCTTTCGAAGAATTGGAGATTTCTTCTTGTGGATCTTCAGAGGTTGCCCATCTCCCGGCTTGAAGGACTGCAAAAGGTGGTAATGAAAGGTTGCATGCGGTTGAATGTGGAGGCAATTTATCGTCTTTGCTTGGAGAGGTCAGTCGAATTTGTGGGAGAAGACGACGAATTGGAGGGAGAAAACGAATCTTTTTCTTTTTGGACAAGAAGGCGACGAATCTGGATCTCAGCAAGAAGACAACGAATCTGAATCTAAATCTGAGGGAGAAGACAGCAAATATGAACATGAATCTGAGGGAGAAGACGATGAATGAGTGCACATTGCTTTTGAAAGCTTCTTGATCCACGACCACAAATTGTTCCCTTGGGTCCAGACTTTAAACGAATTGAGGTGAGTTATTATCTCTGATAACCAATGTTTTCCTTTTTTTTTGGCAATAAAATTCTTTCACAGATATGAATGGAGAACTTTTACATGCACTCTTTAATGACCTTTTGTTCATGCTTGAAAATCTGATGAAGATATTGAAATTATGTTACCTTCATTCGTACAACCAGAGTGTTCTTAATTATTTGCAACCATCCGTTCTCTTTTCCTGGTTTGGTTTGGCTTTTTTAGCAATGTTCTCTTTGGATGGTTTCTACTTGCTTTTATGTTTCCTAGCTGGAGGTATGCATCTCGATTACATCGTTTTTCATTTGATACGAACAAATTATTAGAGATGCCAGTCAATTTGCTGCTTCACATATTTCAAAGTTATTAACCTAGCTTCGCATTGGAGATAACTTTGTTATGCAGTAAACAATTCGATGGAATGTTTGTTGGAAGGTCATATAACTGTGGTTCCCATCCTGGAAATTTACAGCATAATCAACTCATCAATGCAATCGTGAAGAAGACAAGACACTCTGTATCGATATGTTGTTCAGTTTATTTTCTAGGAAAGGTGTCCTTACTGGGTTTTGCAAATGTTATGGAGAAGCTATAAAATGAAGAGAGACTAATTTCACTTGGGTAGTGGCATCAATAGTTGGCGCAGCAAACTTCCATTTGTGACAGGAGGGAGGACCTACTTAGCTTCTCCAATGTATCATAAATCATCCTATAGTCAAAGGCTAATATTTCAGTATTCCTGGTGCATAGGACATCTGATAAGTCTCACTCAGGTCAAAAATCATGTAAATGGACTCTTGTGTGGTCTCCATTATTGCTTACATCTTCTAGAAATGGTTATGCCTCAGTGACTATCTGTAATAGAAGCCCTTCCATTCATCTCAAGCTATACTAGAGGACTCTTTTAGGTTTTAAGTTTGACAAGAATTGCTAAGGGAGACATCTCAAATGACTAGCTTTTTGCTTGTTTCTAATGTTGCTGAGAGGTTTCGGAGTTTGAGAAACTTACAAAAATCTTTCTGTGCAGGGAGCTGTGGCTAATTGGGCAGCTATACAGATGAAGACGGAATGGAGGAAAATGAAGATGACATTCAAAGTGCAATTTACGTCCACTTTATAATTACTTTGGGAGTTGATGCCTGGGAATCTGAAAAAGGTATTGAATTTATGTACCTCCGTACAACTAGAGGGTTCTTAATTATGTGTGAAAATATGCTTTATTTTCTTAGTTTTGTTTGGCTTTTTTAGCTATATTCTCTTTGGATGGTTTCTCCTTGCTTTCATGTTTCCCAGCTGGAGGTATGCATGTTGATTGTGTCCTTTTTTATTTGATTTATGACAATTCATTAGAGATCCTGGTTGATTTGCTGCTTCACATATTTAGAAGTTGATACCTCACCTTTGCATTGGAGATAACTTTGCTATACTGTAAACAATTAGATGGAATGTGTCTTCAAAGGTCATAGCACTATGGTTCTCATCCTAGAATTTTACAACATAATCAACTCATTGTTGCAATTGTGAATAAGCCAAACTCTGTATTGATATGCTTATGTTCAGTTTATTTTCCAAGCAAGGTGTGCTTCTTGGAAGGATTTGCAAATGTTACGGAGAAGTTATAAAATGAAGAAAGAGGAACTTCACTTGGGTAGCGGCATCAATGTTAGTGCAGCAAAGGTTCCATCTGTGACAAGAGAACAGACCTATCTAGCTTCTCCAAGGTATAATAAGTTGTCATAATGTTAGGCTAAATTTCGGTATTATCAGCGCATATGATAAGTCTCACTTGGGGTCTGAAATCATGTAAATCGACCCTTGTGTGATCTCCATCACTGCCTCCATTTTCTCAAAATGGTTATGCCTAGGTGGCTATCAGTAATGGAAGCCCTTTTATTCACCTCAAGTTATACTAGATGACTCTTTTTGGTTTAAGGATCGACAAGAAGTGCTAAGGGAGACATCTCAAACGACTGGCTTTTTGCTGGTTTCTAATGTTGCTGAGAGATATTGAAGTCTAAGAAACTTACAAAAATCTTTCTATGCAGGGAGCTGTGGCGTTTTTGGGCAGTTGTATAGATGGAGACCCATGCAAAAGGCAGATGATGGATGAAACTTGAAGCTGACCGTAGTCCCTCTCATAATCTTGGGGTGGTAAACCCTGTATTCGTCTGTTTTAGGGGGTAAAAGGGCTGTTTAGGCAAATCTGATTGTGTTTTTTCCTTTATTGTGGGCCCACAAAAATGATTATTACATTTCATCTAATGTGTGTTCTGTTCATTGTTATGCGATAGAACTTGCTTATCAGTACCCAGATGTTCTTCTATGAGAAAACACTTGAAGGCCATGTCTGGACCGGGAGAAAAGTTGTGTTCTTAGAGTGGTGCTCAAGGTAGTCTTAGTTGCTCATGCCAAATCCAGTTCATGGACCTCTCGATGTGAAAATGGTGCTCAATGTAGTCTTAGTCATGAGTTGTAGGCACTCACAACACAAGAAACATGGATTGTTGGAAGTCATGGAATGGGCCATGCTGGAGAGACGACTCTTGCCTAGCTCATCTACAATCATCTTGCACATGGTTGTGAGCACTGCTGCATTTTTTCTAACATCTGTGAAACTTCAGAGCTCAAGGGCATTCAGTTCTTGCGGAATTACTCATCTCCAATATCCTCAAAAGGAAGTTGACAAAAATAAGTAATGTTCATGAAGGGATCAAGACAATTAAATATAGGCTTTTCAGTAATAGAGTTCTCGTCCTTTTTTATGTTGTTGACCAGAAGAATCAATTGAATGCACTCATGGGTAACATTTGTGATATTCGAGCATTCTGAATTCTTCAATGGGGAATATCAAGCGCTGAAGGATCTTGAAATTCTCAGTGCTTTTTGTTTGTAATATCGGTGCTTTTTGTTGATCAAAGGCACTACCATCCTTAAAAGATTCAGCCATTTCCTGAAAAATTTAGAAGAAAATTTCAGCAGAGGAGTTCATTTTCCAATAAGAAGTGCATGTGGTACTTGAAGGTCCTGCATCCACAACTAAGTCTGCTGTCAAGGAAGATTTGAAACTTAATTGGTTATTGCCCTATGTCATCTCAGCAGAACTTCATTGTTGTCTTTCTTGGGATCGTTATCAGTTATACATAAATTACAACCACACCTTGGCAAGTTGACTTGAAATATATTGTTCTTGTAGGTATAGTTATTCGTGGCTGATTTTGCAACCGTTTCCTGCCTTTAAGATGGATCGTTGTAACCTGCTTATGAAATGGGACAATGATTTCTTTTGATCTATTTCTGTGAGTTTGATTTGGTTTAGATATATTACTTTTTGACATTTTTGGTTGGCTAATTGAGTTACCAGGAAAAGACGAGTCAAATTGATGCTAGTGTTACTACATTCAAATGCATTATAGTGTTACTACAAATTTCTTTTGGTCGGCGATAGAGTGTTACTACATTCAAGTGCAGTACTTTCATCAATTTATGCATTGGTCATTTATGCGAGAGCCATGGAGCTTGCTGGTTTGTACTTTAAATTTGAACCTTGTAACCCTGTCTTGTAAAACTCAACTTTGTTATTCCTTAAACCATGAAGAATATAGTCAAATGTATAGGTTTTAATATGTGACTAAAGCTCTTTCATTCACTTTTGGTTACCTAGGAATGGAGCTTTAGGTTTTGGTAAGGAGAATCATTAAACGACAAAAGAGTCCTATATGACGGCTTGAGCTCTTCCTCTCGGTAATAAGTAAGAAAAACTTAAGGGTTCTTTCTGTAAAGGCAAACTACCCCCAGCATAGTTACTAGTATATTCGATGACCGTATATCTTTCCTAACGTTTTGGTGCAATACTTCGACTTTTACTGTAATGTACAAACTCCAATATATCATGCAATGTCAAGGACTTAACTGGTTTCTTGCACAATGTGCTTTGAATGGTCACAATTGGCAATTTATGCTTTAAAATGATGAAGGAATTTTTGTTTTTTCCGATTTCCACTAATATTTAGTCCGGCATATCAGAAATAGAAGGTAAAAACTTACAGCTCTCTTTCCAAAGGCCAATCAGATCATTCCTACATCTCTAAGCCAAGATGATATAAATTGGTTAACAGTTGCAGTACTTGGTTGCACCGAGAAATATTTTATGTGCCAATGAGCTAGTAGTAGAAGGTAAGGTCACTGATTGAAAAGTGTTCTCTCAGTCTTTGTTTTTTTTTTTTTTTTTTTTTGGTAGACAGTCTTTGTTTCACCTTACAAAACTGGTTAATTGCAAGACCTTGCAAGTCTTACAGTTCCAGAATTCACACACGTCTACCAAATTTGTGAAGTTCAACACAGGTTCAACCCGCAAAAATAGAAAAATATAAATGAAGGAAAAAGGCAGCATGATTCAGCTCTTCATAGCTCAGCACAGCATCCACACATCCCTTTAAGGTTTTATCGAGTCTGGTAAACAAAGCCATAGGCCTAAGATTAAATTGGCAGGTAAACTTGTGAGCGCATTCATTCAATAGGTATCACAGAGTTGTGTTTATGAGGATATACATTCAATTTCATGCTATTAACATTCCAAGTGAATTTCAGTAGAAATCCTATTCATCTTGTGAGGGACATGGAAACAGATTGATGGAATGCATTACATGAACAAACTTCATCCGGAGCTGCCTAATGATCCTCAAGAAATTAGGTGCTGACTTAGGAGCATTTTATGTTAAGTTACTCTTGGCATCAGAGTCTTAACACAGCCTCAATGCAGAAGCAGAAGGATTCCTCAAAAGCATAAGGTTTCCTTTGTTTTCACTTCCATATTCCTTCAATCGTGGGTCCATGATGATTTTGCACAATCCCCATGTCTCCGCCATTAATTCCACACCATAGTAGAGTAAATGGTCCGTGATGCTGTTACCAGTTACCAAGATGCAGAAACACACTTTGATTAGTCGTCCGTAGGTGTTTCTGGTAATCAAGGACTGGCATTCTCTTGAACAGGCTGGTCTGTCACATGATGACTTATTGCACCTAGCCATGATAAATCCACAAAATAATTGCTTGTGACAGGTAGCTACGACTGAAACTACCTCCTTACCTGCTGCACATTGGATCTTCTCCAGAGCCATCACAAACTTTCTTGACCTCATAAACCAGACTACCAAATCCAATATCATACAGCCTTACCTACAAAAAAAGAGGATTCCAATTACATGTGAACACCGACATAGGAATTAGTAAGATTATCTCACATCAATATGTTTATCTGTGGCTGTCATTGAGCTAGTTGCCAATAATATAGGCACTAGTAGACATACATAATTTAAATGAGTAATACCTTATAACTGCACAGAGCTTAAGACTAGGTCATCAGCTAGGTCATCAGCCATCATAGAGATAGAGAGAGAGAGAGAGAGAGAGAGAGAGAGAGAGAGAGAGAGAGAAAGAGAGATGGGACAGGGAGGCAGAGGGAGGAGAGGAGGGAGGGAGAGAGAGAAAGAGAGAGTAATACATATTATTAAATTTTGGAATTGGTACGGGAAACTATGATAGCTTTACAGGAATGAGAAGGGTTCCTTATGTATTGTCAAAGAGGTCATGAGTATGAACTGCCCTGCTTTGTAAGAAGATAAACAAACAAAACTATTAAAATTAATGTGCTGAATAAAGTGAGTGCAAACATTGCTGGAAAAAATAAGACTTCTCCAGTTAAATAGGTTGAAATAAATGCAAAGCAAACATCAAATGCAGTCATCGAAAATTCCTCATAATTTACCTGATATTCCGTCAAGATCAAAGTTATACCACCCTAGGGAAGTGATGGTATGTCTTCTGTGGAACCGAGAATAGTACAGAGGCAAATGAGGCACAATATCGTGTCCATTAGTTATATGTTATTGTATTTGGCATGCTGTAGTAAGACACAAACATTGCATTGCCAATATGAGGTTGTCCAAATGTCAAGTAAATCAAGCGAGTGCTGGTCTGGAAAAAACAGCTTCAGCACACACAATTAGACAACCAAATTACTTGAACGTTAATACTTTCACGAGGGGAAAACTACTATGCATCAATAACCATAAATTGCATTTCACATACGAAGGTGAATGAATAGAACAGCCCTTATCTCCATGAGGGTTGGAGGTCTAGCATTACTCTGTCTAGATCCCATCCATAATTTTCCCAAAACCAAACCCCACAGCCACAACAAAACCAACCACCCCACCCTCACCCCCAAGTAAATTTACAACCAAGGTGCATTTAAATGCTCCTCCAGGAAGCACTTGGATGCTGGTGGGGTCAGTCACATCCTGCTAATGACATAAACAGAACATTCCAGGTTCATGGTGAAATTGCCCCTTGAACCCCAAAACTTACATCATTAATAGTGAAGGAGAAACTAAATCCTAAAAGGGCCAAAATGCATGGAAAGGGCCATGACGTAAACAAAACATTCCAGGTTCATGGTGAAATTGCCCCTTGAACCCCAAAACTTAGAGTCATTAATAGTGAAGGAGAAACTAAATCTTAAAAAAGGCCACAACACATGGGTATGATGGCTCTGAACAATTTTCAGCAAGATATCAGCAAACAAAAATGACATTTTAAATCATCCAAGTGTTCGGACAAGATGCTACAATTGCTACTAATACTTCGCGAAAAGGTTTAGTTTAAAGTTCATGCAATCTATGATCCCATTGTAGGCCAAGTGAATGTCTGTATAATCTGAGTCCAAGACAAAGTTTGACCCTAAAAAATCACAACTTGTCATGGAGGAGAGAATTAACGGGACATGACGTAGGGGTGGGTACCAATTCTGGTCCCAGTTCTGCAACAGGTGCTTGAAAGACTCTGGACCACTCTGTCCAATAAAGCTGAGACAAAAAGCATAATTTAGACATTTTAGAATTGGGTCCAGCCTATAACATATTTGGCCCCGTAGTCCGACTGAAAAGAGCTGCTTCTTTTGGTTTTGGTTAGCAAGAGACAGACAGAAACAGCACAGAACACAGATTTAGGATCAATATATTCTAGTTTAAAATACCTTAGCACTTCAAGATTACATGACATAGAATTTGAGCTTCAAGAGCTTGCAAATGTTATATGTCGAACATATCAATAATCCCATTAAGTTTCCAGCAAGTAAACTTTGTAATGATTAGTTGGAAGTCTTTATCCGCTATATTTAGGTATTCGACCAATTTGAAGCTCCATGGCTCAACATGTAAGACTCAATTCAAACAACTAGATACATAGACCATAGGAGACTCAGGTAAAGGGTTGTTTGCAACCCATCCTGCTTGTGTTTTGTCTATAGGTTGATTTGCCAAAAAAGAAAAAAAAGAGGGAAAAAAGAATAGAAGAAGATGCTGACCAATTGCAAATATAAATATGAAGCCATAGAAAGTTCAAGACATCAATATATGAAATTGACAGAAATTGCCAGATAACTATTAACAGACCAAAACTGAATAAATGGAAGGACACAATAGAAAAGAACCAATATCCGAACCATAACAATTTTTTAACTAACTTACCACAAGATCAAGTCCCCAAAAGGATGCCATAGCCCATCAATAGAATGCCCTGTCACCATGATGTTGATGTCTCCATATAAATCCTTGGCTCTTTTAACAGCATCCATAGTACCAAGTTGCATTTTCGTGTTGTGATAAGCATAATAAATCCACTGATGAACCTAAGCAAAGACAGTAGAAAAAGACTGTAACTCATTCCAAATCAGAAGTATCCACAACTTGCAAGAGGCTTATCATCTCTAGAACTCACCATGGCAACAGAAATGCCAGGGTAGTTTATGTCGAGCTGTTTCCAGTAGAGATCTTCAACCCAATTCTGTATCCTGTAGAAATAAATAGAAGTAATCACTAACTGAAAAGCTCAAAAACTTTTCAAGAACAAAATTAGTGAAGTATGTGATCTCCTCATGACTCCATCTAAAATTACAAGCACATAACTTTCTTGTCTCGGTGGAAATGATTCACTTTTTCCCTTCTTATTGACAGCAGACCCATGTGCTTTGTCTACGTATTCACCATAGGCTAACCTTCTTAGCTTAAATTTTCAGCAAATCCTTCGCATGTCAAATGTGAGAGGAAGAATTGCCAAAGTTAACATGCATACCTTTGTTCTTGAGAACCTTTCAGAGCTATAACTGCAGCATTAAGGTCCCGGCCTCTCCAATATATGCCTACAGGTAATATATTTTGGATAGAAATAAAGACAAACAATTAGATGCAATTCGAACATAGAGGCATCACAAGCATTGCAAATTGGTCAGCCACTACAACATGAATTATATACCTATAAGCAGTGCTGGATGTCAACGTGATTTTGAACCCCTGCTTTCAGATAACAGGGCATTCATAACCAATCAGAAGCTAAAAAGAGAAGGCAGCATGTGCCAACAAAATCTCATCTCAAGAATTGGCCATTTAATATTGTACTGAGGACCTATTCTTTATGCAACTTTAGCAAAGATGGCATTTTAAAATGTAGTCAAATTACCTATCTTTCCATCTCAACTAGGACATGTCCAACTAGAAAGTTCTGTCAAATCAGACATGTAAACCTGCCAAATAATAATAACAACAAGCTCTAGGTTAATGGGAAAGTCTTTATAAGGAACACTTAACAGCAGATGCATAATCCCCCACCATCATTGCAAGTGTGATTTTAAACAGCTTTATGAGCCTTGGGACTCACTCTAAGTTTTGCATTTACCAGTAAAAAAAGTTCAGATTGAAAATGCACTCACAAGCTCATTCAATTACAAGCAGCGAAGCAAGTCTCTTATGTCTCTAGCAAGCTATTTCAATGAATCAAGTGAGCGGAACACTTTAAGGAAACACCAATTCAAAAAAATATTTCAGTATATTTATGCCATCCTTGTTCATGAACTTAAAGAACTATATCTTCAATGCAATGTGATGAAAGGGGAATAAGTAAACAACATAAGGCTCCCCTTTCCCATAAGCTACTTCTCTGAAACCTACAAGCTACAGTCCATTACTCGACTGGAGAAAATAGTCAAACACTGAGATACTCGACAAATTTTATCCCCAAAGTAGAGATGGCAGGGTGAAATTTTTTTTGTCGAACAAATATAAGGAATCTCGATCGATCTGACCCTATTCCAGTGATAGCATCGATCCAAACTCGGTAATCCAAGAGCTCAACAAAACCAACCAGATACAACACAACACTCTCAATCATACGCTTTGAAAACATCCAGATCTACACCAGAGGAATCATTCAGCTATAGTATGCCCGACTCAATTAGGCACTACAGCTCCGCAACACAGTCAAACGATTTCCCCCAACCCTGAAATGCCTAATCCGCCAAATTCACTACACCAACCTCACTTCCCCAGGCTCAAAACCGACGTACTCGATACTAGAGCCTGTCTATACCAACCTTATCACGATCCAGACTCCCGTCCGAATCAAGTCAGAGGATCACAACCGTAACTGATTACATGAACCGCCACCTGTTCCGCTCCACATCCTGCAAGAGAAATTCCAATCTCCGCAACCTTTCCATATACGCAAAACGATCGCGCGCGATCAAATGGCGCAATCGCCCGGCGAGATGGAGAGGTCGATTGCGGTCTTTTGTCCGTATTGCTCGAATTCAAACCTCGAATCCTGGTCTTCGCAGCGTTCGTGGACTCCGTAGCGATTTTCGCGACGGATGGCGATCGAAACCTCCGGCAACTTGGGGAGAAAGGAAGGAGGGGGATGATGGATTTTACAAATTGTCCTTATCTGCCCTCGGGCTCTTGCTCTGTTGGCGGCCATATTCGGTAAGTTCGGTGATTTTGTCGTTTCCGTGAGGGCAATGAAGGAAGTTTCGCTAAAATGAGACGCGCTCCAGGGCAAATTCCCGTTCCCTCTGGCTCCCCTCGTATGGCGCTTCCTTTGATGTCTTTCAATTGAGCACAGCAAAAGTCACAAAATGTCATTCTAAAGATATCAAAAAGCATGAATGATTTTTGAAAAATCAAATTTTATAGAAACCAATCTTCAAATCTCTTCCTTATTGGTGACGTAAACACATCAATCCCTCATTCAACTCAAGTCACATTTTACAAGCACAAAGCAAATTCATAGATCACTCCTTTTTTTTTTATCAGGTTGATGCACCACTCATTCACTTTCAAAGGAGAACATAATAAAATTGAACATGAAAAAGTTGCAGTCGCAATCCAAGCACAATGACCCACTGATTGAGGGATCACGCCATCTTTCACTAATTTACGAGTTCAAATTATGTCGCAAGCGAACATTTCACCAATCAATATTTCAAGCATTCACGATGTTATGGGAAATTTTTTTCAAGTTTTTACTATATTAGTTACAATAATGGGGTTGCATACTTACGGATAGAACGAGTGGTTATGATTCAAACGAGATATTCTGTAACGGATACAATATTTTTATATAATGATAAGAATGAATAATTGTATTGAACATCAACTTCCCGCATTTTTTTTTTTTAATTTATCAGAGGAAAAAAATCGCAATCCATCATGGCTCGGGCGGGAAGGCTGAGTCGGACCATCCCCAATCCTCGTGCATCTCAACGATTGTTGTTTCCGCTAAGTTGACCACTTGTGCTAGTGCAAAACGATTGACCACTTGAGGTTGCCCTATGTGGTGACAGTTGCTATCATTGTTGTTTCTGCTGTTCTTTTCAAAGATTTCTTCCAGACAAGACTAAGCATGAGTAAGATCAATGAAAGAGGGCAGTCCAAATAATGATGCTGCTATAAACCATTGAGTAGCGTGAACGGTGAACTGACTGAATAAAATGATGAAACAGGTATACCTCGGTTAGTACCTCTCGGAGGACTTTCACATGAACATAAAAATGTTTGCAAGAGCTATCCGGTGTGAACCCCCCACCAATTAGCAAGGGATGCATGATTTTTGGGGGAAAAAGTCATGTCGACTAACTTGCTAGACATTGACTTCATTCGATTTGTATGCTGGTTTTAGCGGACAAACGTCAACAATCTCTATCTCAAAGGAGAATTCCCAGATGGAAGGGAAAGATTGACATGGACTTCTGCCTTCAAAGGGATTGCTGTAGGACCTCAATTCAGTTCGGTCAGGTGGACCTTTCGATGATGAAATGGTGCTGTTAGATGCTAGATTCCAGGTACACATGAATTTAGAAAGAGTGATCTCCACCACCTCCCAAAGGAGCCTGGTAAAATGGAACGTTTGAGAGAACCCTTGATCGATGGGACACCAACAAAGCATATGCCTGAATGTCCAGGATTGAAGAGTGCACAAATTCTCTGTGCTTGCCATCGTTCCTACTGACTGCAAAGCCTTCAATCAGTCACCTGACTTCCCCATTGAGCTTTCTCTGCAAGGAGCTGGGATCACAAGAAGCTATCCGGCCCGATTGGATCCCTTGTAAGCCTTAAACACTAGTCTTCCAGAAACTGCAAGTCAATAAAGACACTACTGAACATGAACATAGAGAAGCTGCCTGGTTTGGTCGGGAACATGAAGTATTTGAAAGTATTGAAGATGAGGTTCTCTGTCATAAGAACGATAACTAGTGCAGTATGGAAGCAGGAAAAGCTAGAAAAAAGTTATGATGAAACAAGTATACCTCGGTTAGTACCTCTCTGAGGACTTCACATGAACAAAAAAATGTTTGCAAATACATACGTTTATCTAGCCCAGTAGTCTGACTGAAGAGGAGCTGCTTCATTTGATTAGAGACAGACAGACAGAAACAGCGTACAAAACACAAATTTAGGATCGATATATAACCTATCTTAAAATGCATTAGCACTTTAAGATTATCAGACATAAAATTTGAGCTTCAAGTGCCTAAAAATGATATATGTCCGGACCATTATTAACAACCCCATAAAATTTCGAGCAAGCAAATTTTGCAATGAAAACAGACCAAAAAAAGAAAGAAAAAAATTTGTAATGAATGGTTGGATGTCTTTACCCACTACCTTTTAGTATGCGACCAACTCGAAGCTATAAAGCTTAAAATGTATGACTCAATTTACACAACTAGAGACTTCAATAATTGGTGGTCCGCATAAAGGGCTGTTTGCACCCCATTCTGCTTGTGTTTTGTCAAAAATGTAAGAAAACAAGATGCTATGCATGATGATTGTAAATATGAATACGAGAGCCGTAGAAAGTTCAAGATCCACATAAAGAGTCTAGACTCTTCAATGTAGAGTTGGCAGAGAATTCCGGATAAGTCCTAACAGCCCAAAATTGAACAGTTGGAAGAACACAATAGAAAAGAAACCAATAAAATTCAGAAGTCCCAGGCATAACAAATTTTCAATTTATCTTACCACAAGATCGAGTCCCCAAAAGGATGTCATAGCCCCTCCAATAGAATGCCCTGTCACCATGACGTTGATGTCTCTCTCTATAAATCCTTGGCTCTCATAACAGCATCCAAAAATCTAGGTTGAATTGTTTATTGTGATAAGCATGATTAAATCCATAATGAACCTAAGCAAAGATCAATAGAGTAGGACTGTAACTCAATCCGAATCAGAAGTATCCACAGGTGTGAGAGCCTTATCATCACTAGAACTCACCATGGCACTAGGCATGCCGGGGTAATATGTCAAGCTGTTTCCAATAGAGATCTTCAACTCAATTTTGTATGCTATAGACATTAAATAGAAGTAATCACTAACTGAAAAGCTCAAATGATAAAGAGAAGTGACAGAATTTTTCACAGAACAAAATTAGTGAAGTATGTGATCTCCTCATGACTCCATCTAAAATTACAAGTAACTTCCTTGTCTTGGTGGAAATGATTCACCCCTTTTCTGCTCGTATGGACAGCAGTCCCATGTGCCTTGTGTATGCATTCAATGAGGCTGCTCTTCTTATCTTAATTTTCATCAAATCCTTTGCATGTCAATTGTAAGAGGAGGAATCGCAAAAGGTAACATGCATACCTATGTTCTTGGAAACCTTTGAAAGCAATAACCGTAGCATTAAGGTCCTTGGCCACCCCAACATGTGCCTATATATTAAATAGTTTAAAAATAGAGACAGATAATAAGATGCAATTCAAACATAGAGGCATCACAAGCATGCAAACTGATAGGCCACTGTAAAACAATTCATATACCTGTAAGCAGTGCTGAAGGTCAACTATCAGTTTAATGACTTCGAACCCCTGCTTTCATCTCGAAAAGGCATTAATAACCAGTTCGGAAGCTCATAAGATGAGGCTGCATATGCCCAAAAAATCTCATCTTAAAAATTGGGTATTTAGCACTAAAGATCCATTCTTCACGCAACCTTAGCAACAATGCTATATTAAAAAGGAGTCAAATTACCTTGTTCTTTCCATCACATCTAGGGCATGTCCAGCTAAAAAGTTCTGTCAAATCTGACATGTAAACCTGCAATAAAGAGCTTTGCGTTAAATTACATTTTTATTGTATTGAAATGGTAAAACCTGATGCGTAACAACAACAAGCTCTATGTAAATGTGAATTTTTTTTAAAGAACACTTATGGCTGATGCATACCCCACCAATATCGTGGCAAGAGTGTGATTGTAAACAGCTTTATGAGCCTTGGACCTCACTTTTAATTCTGCATTTACCAGTACATAAAATTTCAGATTGAAATGCAGTCTCAAGCTCATTCAATCACAAGCAATGAATCAAGTTTCTTATGTCTCTAGCAAGCTATAATGACAAATCAAGTGAGGGGAACGCTTTAAGTCAACATCAACTCAAAACAACATTCAGTATATTTTTGCAGTCCTTTGTGAACCGAAAGAAGTATTTACACAATCCAATGCAATGAAGGAGGAATAAGTAAACAACGTAAGGCTCCACTTTCCCACAAAGTTACTCCACTAAAACCTACAGGCTACAGCCATAACTCAACTGAACAAAAGCTGAACAGCTGTTATTCAATCACCGTAAGACACTCAACAATTTTTTTCCCCAAAGTAGAAACAGCAGAGTGTGATCTGTACCGAACAAATATGAGGAAATTCGATCAATCTGACCACATTCCAATTGTAGCATTGATCCAAACTCAGTAATCTAAGGGATTAACAGAAGCAACCAAGTACAACTCGACACTCATCAGTCACATGAATTGAAAGCTGCCAATTGTACACCAGAGGGATCACATAGCTATAGTTTGCCCCATTCAATCAGGTCCTACAACTCCACAACAGAGTCAACAATTCCCCCCAACCATGAAACACCTAATCTGCCAAATTCACAATACAAATCTCAATGTCTAACCTCAAAACTGACGTACTCAACGCTAGAGCCTGTCTATTCGCACCTTATCACTATCAAAACTCCCAATCCAAACTGATTACATGAACGTGAATAGCGATCACCTCTCGCCCCACTTGCAGCAATCAAGCATGTCAAAACCACCGTCGCCCTCAACCGCGACCCGTTCTGCTTTATATTCTTTACAATCTTTCCCGATTTGCCCCGGGATCTTCTTCCGTTGGCGGCCATATTCGGCGTCGCGTTCCGTGATTTCGTCGTTTGCGAGAGGGCACTGAAGGAAGTTCTGCTAAAATCGGGACGTTTGACGAAGACTCGCACAGCGACGTCCTCCGTCGGGTTCGATCTTCCCTCCTTTGGAGATTTCCCTCCCTTTGACGTCTCCACATCAGCATTTTGACTGCGCTGGGTTCAATTTAGTTGGTCCACACTAAATTTTAAAGATCATGCTAAATTAAAGTTAATATTATTTATCATTTTATATATAACCATGGAGATACGCGAAAATGCAATTGGTCCATTATGGCCACATGCTTCTCGAGTTAAAGTGTTTTCATATTCATCATCGAATTGATCTAACATGCAACTTGTTCAAATTTTAACAAAATGTAATTGAACTCGAGTGATCAACGAGTTGAGCTTAATTGTGAATTACAGAACCACTTGTCTTGCGTTGAGAGTTCAATAAGGCAACTTGATATTGTGTATTAATTCTCAAATAATATCTCTGAATACTTATGTTGAACTGGATTTTTTTTATAGATAAAAGTACCCATAGCTTTTTTAAATTGAGCCATTTTGTCTAAAAAATTTTGGACTATTATGATGCGAATGCATTTGGAACGGATCGACGTCCTAAAAATCATGGTATTGTCATCCATAAATGCTTGATTGAATATATGAGTCATACAATTGTCGAGATTGAATACTTTACAAGTCAAAGAACATGAAATAAAAGAAAACGTCCATAAACCTTGGGAACAAAGGTTCATAGGATTTTTTCACCGGCCATGTGAGAAGTAAAAAGAGCATGTAACCTCTGACAATGCAAGTTACAAATGAATGTTTTTAAGAACGCAAATGGTGTCAATAAAATTATTTTTATTTCGCATTTAGCTCACAAGAATAGCACAAAATAAAAATCCCAATGCGTGGTACAGGCCATGTACCACGCATTGGGATTTTTATGGTTTTTCAGATTATAAAAGCATTTGGCAATCATGAGTTCTTCAACATGGTTCTTCCAAAATTGTTTGACGTGCAGTTTAGGCACTTCTGACAAATCTGGACAAGCACATTCAGTAAATGATTCTGCTTAATCAGGTTCATCCATATTTCGGGCTTGTAACTGTCCAGCTTTCAGGATTTTGAGTTGTCCTATCATTGCAACGTTTGAATTCCATATCATAACTTTCTCTCGTTGTTAAACTGTGCATTTTACATGGCATGGTTGATATGTGCAGACTATGATGGAAAAGAAGATTCTTCTGTTCCACTAGAAAAAGTACTGGACTGTATCCCATCATGTATCCATGTGGCACAAATTGATGATATTCTTGAAAAGAAAAATAACTCGGAGCACCTCTGGATTGCCTCTCTCTCACCTGAGTTGTCATGGACTGGTACCTTCATAACCAAATTTTTCTTAGGGAAATGCAGCATGGAAAGTGTTTCTATTAACCGTTTCATCATGCAGTCAAAATATCGGCTTTTCTATCAATAAAGGGACTCTGCTCAAGGATTCATGACATTTTGCTTGATTCTCAGCAAGCTTCTCAACATGCAAATGCAGCATCTTTGTTTCGTGACATAATTAGTATCCACTTTCTAACAATATTGCTGAGGAACAGGGTAACTAAGCGATGATATCTTAACTTTGGTTAAGGAAAATAGCTTTCCTTTATTATGACGGACATGTTGCACTTACCGGCTTTAGAATTAGTTGTCATTCTGTTCTCCAAATTCCTTGTCTGGATTCTGTTAATCTGTTTTTCCTACACAAGTTTAAGCTGTTTTCTTCGATGTTACCCAAAGTGGCAGACTGCATAGCCACAGTTAAGATAGCACAGGTATGTCTTCACTTTCCCCTTTGTGGTGGAAATTGCCTTTGCCTTCATCTTTGTCAAAACCATCTGATCTTGTGTGGCTTTCACCTAGATGTAGGATTGTAGCATTATTAAGTCCCATGCATATATAGGTGACATTACTTCTGTAAATAAAAGTTCCATTAAGTTATCCTTCAAGAGTTCTGGAGTCTAGATAGCATACAGTGCCTTCGCAATGTGAAGAAGCAGAATTTTTCCTTGTCTTTAATTTTTCAAGTTTCAATGGTTCTTCTGATGTCGGCTCTGTATCAATCAGACTGCTGCATTCAGCTGATGTTTTTCTTGGATTCAATTCCATTCTGACTCAAGGCACTAGAGGCATTACTTTTTAATTGTCTTACATTTTTTATGATAATTCCTTACTAAGTAGATCAGCCAAACCAGAGAGATCAGTTGATAGCACAGCACCCCAAGGATATTTATATATTAATCAACATAGCCATTTCTCGTATGTGCGAGCAAGAGTAATTTAATATTTTGCAGGGATTATAGTTGACATGGAAAGTGGACCACTTAAGAGTTATCAATCGTCTTAGATCATTCTTGCAGATGCATTTTAGATGTTCATCTTGCACTGTGGACCAATAATCTATTTGATACCTTTTCAAATTTAGGTTCTTGTCAGTGCTTTAGAGTACCTTTTGGGGATGATCACCCTTTGTAGGGAGCTTCCTTCAACGTTCTGGACAGATGCAGGTTCGAAGGGTTTGCTGGTTCATCTACGTGAGGTGGAAAAAAATGAACAAGCCAAGTCCTTGCTTAAGAGATGCATCCATTTACTAGAGACTTCTTAGAGGAAAATGTGAAAGCGAGTTGATTTCGAAGAAGGGTGAGTAGAGAGTTGTAGCCACTGCAGGTGAAGTATGATAAATGGGTAAAATCAGTAAAATGCTGAAGTGAGGAAGTAAATATAAAATGGGTAATGATCGATCTTGACTGTTTGGTGAATCAAGGCTAACACCGCCTTAGCAACCTTTTGGATAAACTAAAATGTTCGACCAAAGGAAGAGGCAAGAATTAAGCAAGCAAAAGAAGAGCTTAGCTAGACATGTTTTAGGGAGTACACACGTTGGCCCTGCATATCTCAAGCGCGGACAGATTTAAATAGATATTGCACAGGCTTGATATCTTTCATTTAATGAGCTGACTACTTTGTTCATTTTAACTCTCATTCAGCTCTGTACGTTCATATTAGCAAACACCAAATAATTCTGAACTAACCAATCCGATCTTCAGTGCATAAGATGATTTTTTCTTTTTTTCTGTTCGAACATGAGCATGCTATTGTTTTTGTTTTTTTCACTGTTTTTGGTTATTTAGTGAGAATGAATTCTTGGGAGCAAGAATCCAGATCCATCTAATGATTGGTGATCCGATGCAGCCTGTTACGCGGCCTCACCATAGACCGAGACGCAGTGCAGACGATGTGTTCATGAACAAAGATTTATTGCTGTAGTTGCAAAACACAAACACAAGCGATCATCCATTTTCCTGCTTTGACAGGAGAATCTGGTAGGGACAGAACAGCTGCTTTCACGTGCAAGTACACAGCCTGAAGGGACTGATGAATTTACATAAATTAACGCTTGTATACTGTGCACTTAGGATAGTCTGGGGTTTCTTAATCGGATCTTTCTTACATTATAAAACTTTAGTTTAGTCTGGGAGAAATCTGATGGCAAAAAGTAACGCTCTCGGTGTATGACCTTTCACATGGACTGTCTACCATCTTAACTAAGAGATTAATTTCGGTATGATGTCGTGAAATATATTCTGACATCTAAACAAACTATGTCAGGTTCCTTCATTGTAGGGTGATTCTTTCATCTTTCTTTACTTGAGAAGATCTTTACCTCGATCCTTCCTTTCTACTTTTGAAGATACGCTTTTCTTCGCTGCTCAAGCACCTATTCTCAAAAACATGATCATTCGACGTGTTTAGTGTTATTGCATTAAGTAAGATTTGTCAAAATTTTTGAGGAAGTTCGACTCCTAGGTGAACATCTGCTGGTAAAATAATCTGAATTTTTGAAAATTGCGAGTGTTCTAAGAAAAAGGATCCAAAAGTCTAATGCTAAGCTTCTTATTCTAATGTATTAGACAATAGACATTAGCAATTCAAACCCAGTTGAGGTGATGACGTGAATAGCAAAGCATTTGTTTCTTTAACGTTATAACTTGTTGGGTCTTCAAAGCTTGTTTGGCTAATTCAACTGCGCTTGGATTTTGGTTTGTTAACTCAGGTTATAGCTCTGACAAAAAAAAATCAGATTATAGCAGTAAGAGAGATAAAGAAGACAAGAAATCGATGGAAAATGACGAAAAAAGAAAGTGCTATTTCTTTCTATGTTTGATTACACTAAATTTTAAGGAAAAAAAATTATGTCAAATATTCAAGGATAAAGCGTATGCTCGTGTGCACGCATGGCCATCTAATCAACGGAAAATATCACCCAACTTATAAATTTGATTAATTGAAAATCATCGAAAACTAAAAACCCAAGAATATAAACAAAAAGCACCTGGATTATTTCTTAGTTTTGTATGTTGATCTTTATTCATTCTAAAGTCCTTTTTTTTTATTTGCACGCTGGGCAAAAGGACTTTTGTGCAATTATTCAAGCCTAAACAACCATTTGGCCAGATGATTCTTAATTTGTCGTGATATCCTACATTGTGTAAAATTTTCAATAGTTAGCAAATTTGACAACAATATCAACTTTTTTTCTGTTTGAATTACTCGTAGCAGATTCAAATAAGATTTGGCATGAAGTTGGACGTCTATAATGTGTGAAACTTATGCTTTCTTTTACTGTGAAAATGCAATTTTACATGACATTGCCTGCAGATTAGAATCTATGATGTCCCTCTAGCACTGAAAACACAAAGTACATAGTAGGAGCATGTTGGTCAAACTAGAAAAGTCTTTATCTAGTTGTGTGAATAATATGAAACATAAGAAAAAGTACAAAAAAAAAAAAAAAGTAGTTCCTTTTCCAATTCGAGAGGAAATTAATATGTTGGTCCAAAGGGGAAGCAATTTTCTGATATCTTTCTCTCTCTTCTTTCGTCTCTCTTATTACTACGTCCCAAATAAAGCAAAACGAAGTCCCAATTAGAGAGGGGGGGCTTTTTGCATTTGCGTTTGCATCGGAGACGGGATGGAGAGGCTCATTTAATTACAGCTTACATATTTACGTTTCTCTCTTTCTAATCTAGAATTAAGAGAAAGATAAAAATAAACACGCCAATTGAAATAGTTCGATATAATCGTCCCAGTTTATCTAGAATATAGTTAAGTGGAAAAAAAATACGAATACTCATGGACAAGCGCAAGGTGCATGATTCGTCTCTGCCCATATCCATAGACTCTCTAACCGAGAGAGAGATCTATTACTTCCAAAATTGATTTTCCTTAGAAGTTTGTGAAAATAAAATGGTTTTCACTATATTATATATAACTGATGATAATTCAATTCAGACTGAGAGATAGTAAAATTTATAAATTTCGCTTATTTGATACGATGTTACTTTTCAAATAACATATTATCCCTAATTCATAATACTATCATTAAGAAGATTTTTGTGTTCCTTGATACTTCCTCTTTCCTCTTTTCATCTTTCGTTGCGTGGCATGGCGAGGCCACCTTGAGCGCGGCGGAAGAGAGTGACCACATGAGAGGTCGACTGAATAGCAGCACGGTTGTGCAAGGCGGGCCAGAGACAGAGGGAATTGTGGCTATTTGTCAGTTTTTGGGGTCAATATTTTCTTAATTATCATGGTCTGTATTTTGCTTTTGGTGAAGTTGCTACAAAGCTTTTCATGTTTGCTGGCTGGGATAATGGCATCTAGTAAGCAAGGCCCATTAATGTGAATTTTTGTTGACGCACAAGGCGACCCTACTCAGATTTGGGCAAGGCCACGAAAGGCCAGCGAGGACCTCACCCTCATATGGTGATGGCCCCGCCCAGGCTCACCATTCCATTCTCTCTTTCTTTAGTTCCTCTCTTCTATGCATTGTAGAAGCACTGTAACATCGGTCAAAGGCCCATTTGACTTTAAAAGACTACTCTTTTCGGTTACATATGCCTACTTTTTTTTTTTTTCTCAATTTGGCTTCACAAATGGTGGAAGAGGAGAGCTCCAATGAACCAAAGTTATTGGGCCTTCAGAGTGTAGAACCATTAGTCGCTCCGGAGAAAATAATATGTCAAGTTTGATTGAACATGCGGTCCTTAATCTAAGTTTCTAAATATGCAGGCGTGGACTGTTGCCGTGATGGAGGGGACATTTCGCAAGAAAAAGAAAAAAGTGGCGTCTACAGTGGCAGAAGGAACAAGAGACAATAGCAATGCTGATCCTGAAGAGGTACTTGATTTGTGAATATGTTTGTGAGGCTGAATAGAAATGGTCGGGGATGCAGAAGGGAATGATAAGGGGCGCAGGACCATTGTGATAGGGATTACGTTATGCTAGTCTTCATGAATTCCCGTTTCTCCAGAGAAATGCACCATGCCTAAGTGACTGTCAATGGATGAACTCATTTCATAATTCATGTCGGGTCAATGCAAAGACTCTGCAGTCAAAAATTTGTATTATAACTGTAAACCAAGGCGTTCCTGGATGATTTTCTGGTGAAGTAGAAGCTCCTCCAGTGAATATTAACAGAATCATGTCTATGTGCAGGAGGGATCATTCAATTATAATTTGCCCCACTCAATCAGGTACTACAGCACCACAACACGATCAACGATTCACTCCAACCCTGAAATGCCTAACCAGCCAAATTCACTACACAAATCTCACTTCCCCAGGCCCAAAACCAACGTACTTGATGCTAGAGCCGGCCTATACGAACCTTATCACAATCCAGACTCCCAATGCGAATCAAGTCAGAGGATCACAACCGTAACTAATTTCATGAACACGAGTTGCAATGAAGCATTGTCAGAACCACCCTTGCCGTCAGCCACAACTTGTTCCACTCCATATTATTCTGCAAGAGGGAAGGATCGAACAGCATTGTCAAGAAAAAAACACGATATCGTGCAACAAAAGAAATTCCAATATCCACAACCTTTCCTTCCATATACGCAAAACGGTCACGCACGATCGAATGGCGCGGTCGCTCGGCAAGATGGAGAGATCGATTGCGGTCTTTGTCCGTATTGCCCGAATTCAAACCTCGGATTCTGGTCTCCCAGGTGAGTGGACTCTTATAGTGATTTTCGCGATGGATGGCGATCGAAAGCTCCAGCGACTTGGGGGCGGGGGGAGGGGAGGAAGGACGGGGACGATGGATTTGCTGATTTTCCTTGTTTGCACTCGGGCGCTTGCTCTGTTGGTGGGCGTAGTCGGTGTCACGTCCGGTGATTTCGTCATTTCTCTGAGGGCAATGAAGGAAGTTTTACTAAAATGAGGCGTGCTCGTGGACAAATTTCTGTTCTCTCTGTCTCTCTTCTTTTGGCGCTTCCTTTGACGTCTTTCAAATGAGCACTTTTGACTCTGCTTGGTTCAATTAGTGGGTTCAAACTAGAATTACGAAAAATGCACGAAAATTAGAGTGAATATTACTTATCCATTTATTGATATTCGTCGAAGTATACAAAGATGCAGATTACTCTATTATGATAGCAAGCTTATTGAGATAAATTTTTGCAATTTCAAGCTCGAATCCATCTCATAACTCGAATTATTCAAAATTTTTCTTTTATCGATATTATTCAAACTTGAAAAGAATGCAATCCGACGTGTGTGAAAAGCAAGCCGAACTTAATTGTGGAATGTGGAACCACATGACGTATCAATTCTTGAATATTCTTTGAAACTTAGGGTCTATTCGTTTCGGAAAATATCATATTTCTAAAAAAACATTTTTTTGGAAGTCATTTTCCAGAAAATGACTTTAGTTTCCAATGTTCAAATTTAAACCTAAACTTTGAGTATAAAATATTTTCCGCCGTTCGTTAGCTAATTTAATTGTTTGAGAAAAATTATCAAAAATTGAATTTTAATATTTTAATTGACAAAAAATTAGTTTTTATTTTTATATTTTTAAATGAATTTTTAAATATTTGTATTTTTAAAAATAGAAATTTTTATTATTTTTTCTTTCTTTTTCTTTTTTCTTTTTCCTTTTCTTTTCCTTCCTTCTTCCTCCTCCTTCTTCCTTCCTCCTTCCTCCACCGCCGCATGCCCGACGATGGCCGGTTGCTTAGTGGTCGACCAAGACCCGATCGCCCGATCCGACAAGCTCGAGGCTCGGCCGATCTCCCGAGATCACCGAGGTTCACCGAGCTCTAATGAGCTGCGAGCTCGCCAGATCTGGCGGCGAAGCTCGGGCTCGCTTGGATCGGGAGCTCGAGCTCCACGGCCGATCGACAAGCTCGCGGCTCGCTAGAGCCCAACGAACCTTTAGTGAGCTCGGGCGAGGCCCGAGCCACGCCCAGCTCGCTGGATCTAGTGAGGCTAGAGCTCCGCCTCGCCCGATCTGGCGAGGCTAGAGCTCCACCTCGTCCGATCTGGCGAGGCCCGAGTTTGCTGGGCTCGAGCGAGCTCGGCTTCCCCGAGCATTGGCCTGGGGCGGAGCCTCGCCGCTAGCGGCCGCTCGCCGGCTTGGGTTTGAGCCTCGCCTGGCTCTCGATTGCCGACCGACGTTGTGGGCGCGCGACCGGCCAAGGCTAAGGAAGAAAGATGTAAAGAAAAAAAGAAAACAAAACAAAACAAAAGCATAAAAATAAAACAAAAATGTGTTGGTGAAAAGAAATAAGGTGGAAGAAGTTATGGAAAATGTTTTCTACTTTTGAAAAGTGGAAACATTTTCCTTGAGTAGTTAATTTTCCGTGAAATGAACACCGAAAAATCCAGAAAACGTTTTCCGGAAGTTATTTTCAGTAAAAACGAACGGAGCCTTAACAATGGAAGTGAATTCGGTAGTTTTCTTTTTAGATAAATATATATACAATAGTTTGAGTTGAGTCGTTTTATCTAGAATTTACAAAATATTTATAGCGAGAATATGACGAACTGATCACCATATTATAAAATGATGCTATCATCATCTCATAATTACTCAATTGATAAATGAGTTGTACAATCATGGGGATTGAAAACTTTACTTTACGTGTAAAAGATTATTAAATAAAAGAAAAAGGTCCATAATCTTTGAGAACAAAAGTCATTGGACTTTTTTGGCAGGCTAAGTTTGAAGTAAAAAGAGTTGTAACCTCACGCAACAAAAGTCACATGATGTCATTTTAAAAATATCAAAAAGAGTGAATGATTTTTATTTTTTAAATCGCAATTAGCTCACACAAACAGTATAATATAAGAACCACACCCCAATGCGTAGTATATGTGATGTTTGGTTGCTCTCACGGATTTATATTCATAATCAAATGATTATAAAATCACTAGAAAAATCAGTACACAAAAAAAAAAAAATGGAAGTTAAAGAATAAGTGAAATTCAAGAGAACTTATTGGAAAGAGTAACCTAATCAATTTTATAGAAACCAATCTTCAAATCTCTTCCTTTATTGGTAACATATACGCATCAATCCCTCATTCGCCTTAAGTCAAATTTTGTAAGCACAAGACAGATTTATAGATCACTCCTTTTTTGGTCAAGCTCATACACTGCTCATTCACTTTGAAAGTATAAAAAAACCAAAACTAAAAGTGAAAAAGTCACATTTGCAAGCCAACGCCAACCCCAAGCACGATGACCCAATGGTGAAGGGATCATGCCATCTTCCATTAATTCACTAGTTTGAATCATGTCGCAAGTGAACTTTTCACTAGTTAGTATTTCAGCATTCACAACACTGAGTGGTTATGGCTCAAATGAGATATTTGAGACAAACATAACACTTTATGTAATGACAAGAATGGATAATCATTTTTGATCATCTTTTTCCACATTTTTTAACTTATCAAAGTTCTCATAAGCAACTGAATATGTTCTCCAAGCATGATAGGCTTGAAGTAAAAAGATTAGGGAAAATTTTAAAAAAGGACCGAAGTGCCCTCATTTCTCAAATAAGGATCTAAAGTGGACTCTGTTTTAAATAAAAACCCAAAGTGGCATTGGTTGTTTCAAATAAAGGCCTGACTTTATTGATCACTGGCTGGCTAAATTTTTCTATTGGTCAAGAGTGTTTTCATCCAAATTTTCTTCTCTTTTTTTCTCTTTTCTTCTTTTTTCTTTTTCGGTGTCGACTGACAATTGCTAGCAAAGGCTAGCGAAGGCTTGACGACTATCGCGAGCCATTGGGAAGGGCTGGCAATGGCTTGCAAGCACTCACCGGCAATGGGTGAGGACCTAAAAGCCCTCACGAATGGCCACGAGGGGCAGCCTCTGCTCGGGTGAGGTAGGTGAGGCCATCCCTCGCTTGTGGCCGGCATGGGTGGTCCTCGCCCAGCCCTTTGTGGGCATCACCGGTGGCCGACTGGTCACCATCGAAGAGGAAGAAGAAGAACCGGGAAAAAAAAAGGAAAGAAAAACAAAAAAGGAAGAAAAAAAGAAAATATTATACCTTGACTACTGGAAAGTCGAGCCCTTATTTGAAACGGATATAGCCACTTCAAACCCTTATTTGAAAGGACACAATCACTTCATGCCCTTATTTGAAAAAATTATGGCACTTCACATTCTTATTTGAAACAAGATCCACTTTGGGATCTTATTTAAGAAAATGAGAGCACTTCTCTGGTCCATTTTTGGAATTTTTCCAAAAGATCATTTGAGAACCAAAACATACAACAAAATGATTGTGCAAATGAAAAGGTAAGTAGCAACAATCGAATGCAAAAGAAGAATCAGATGACTATATTAGCAAGATATAAAATTTGGAACTTTGCACACAACTTGTGTAGTTAAAGCTCGCCTAAATCAAGAGCCCTTAGCACGCACACATGCTTTTGTGTCTTCCTGACAAAGGTTGCAGTTAAAATTCTCATGAATTCGAAGATTTGACAATCTCTGTGATGAAAGAAAAAACCAGGTTAATTTATCAACAACTCAAAAAGTAAAACTATACTTCTCAAATGGAGCCAAAGGTCAACTGACAAATCTGCGTAAGTTCTACAAGACATCAGAGAGAAACTTAATATCCTCTCTATTCTTGCAATTTCCGATCATCGATCACGTCCATGCGTTAAGAGCCACTGTTTTTTTTTTTGTCTTCATATTAACGGATTCAAGAATTTTATCATACATCTTCACAGTCTCTGCATAATATGACAAGAACCAAATATCAGAGAAAGAACTACACAATTTGTCAAGAAACAAATTAGATGGGGAAAAGGAAAAAACCTGTGGGTTCCTCCCTTTCAGCACTTGCTTTAGAAGAATACTGTAAACTCGAAATTATTGAATACAAGGCTGCTGGCAATCTATTGCCATGAACCGGCCTTGGGAATTCCAACGACAATCACATTAAAAGCGTTTCACTGCCAAGAGAAATGCAGCTCCGTTTTGTATCAACAAACTAATTCAACCTGAAACCGACATTTAAGAACATGAAGCAACTGGACTCGAAGAAACAATTCAACGTGATTAATCCTATTACAGAATCACATCTCCAACATCAAATCCACAAAAGCAAACACGATGAACGCAATAAAATTATGACATCTCATTAAACAAGCACAATCCTGACAGCATAATCATCCCTCCGCTTCAACTTGACTAAACCAGGTGCACATCCCTCGAATGAGTTACTCAGAATTCTTCATCGATCATCAAACGCCCCCAACCCACCATATCCAGACATCAAACTCGACCTAAAAAAAGCCCCCAGCTAACAAAGAACCATCGCTCCGGCATCTACAATCCACGTCGAGATCCCTCGGCAGTAATAAACTAAAAAATCTGATGGACGAGAAGCGCGCTACCTGCGAAACCGAGGGACTGAGCAGCAGAGGAGGAGGAGCTGCGATCTCGACGTGCTTGCGCAGAAATCCGAGCGCATTCCAATACTTGGTGGTCATTCGGAGAGACGAATCCATCCGAGCCGAGATGCACCGGAGGCTTGAGAATGCGGCAGAGCCTGCGAGCTCTCGCGGCGGCGTGCATAGCTCCGGCGCGATCGAACCAACGAGCCGACGAGTTCCTCGCGCCGGAAGGCCGTGCTGCTGCCGAGCGAGGTTTTTCGGCCGTTCAGGGTTTTGCGAGGAGGAAGAAGAAATGAGGTAATGGTCGCCTGCGGCGGCGTCTATGGCCACTTACGGTGTGGAACGTTCAGAATACTTTTGCAGGCGACACTCTCAAATGGAAATGGACAAATGTTTAGAAATGCTTATTATTTAGCCTTAAAAAAAATTATGGCAAGTTGAGAGAAATTTATATTCCATTTGGGAAGCAAAGTCTGTGGGATTAATTGACGATATCTTGATTGTCCATTTTACTAACATTATTATAATTCATCTTCACAAAAAAGATGGTATTTAGCTTTCTAAGTTGATATTTTTGGGATTAATTGGTCCATTTTGATTTAGTAATTCAGGAGAGGATTTGTACGTGTATTTGGAATATCGTATAATTTGAATTTTCTACATGATTAAGTGCAAACAATTCCATATTTAGCGCCATATGAATTTATTGGTTTATAAGGTAGATGATATTGGGATAATATAAAAAGCATGTCTCATTTTTTACCCAATGACTTATTATGTACCTCTAAGTTTAAATATACCAAATACGTATGAGTTTTACCTTTGGAGACCCTTTGCACTTCCGCATCAATTTGCCTCGCATCCTTAGTTTTTCTCAAAAAAATGTCTACTCCATATCCCAAATTCTTATGTCCAAAAAAAAGCACTCGAAGCCAACTGAAAATTAAACCATTCAAACGTGAAACAAAAAACTAAAATAAGTTTTCAAGAAGGGACGGTTTGATCTTTTCAATATTGGATTTTACTTAGATGCATGCGAAAGTTAATTGTAAACAAGCTTTTTCATTGAACTACCCACGGTAAGGTTGGCTTGAAAGCAAAAAAAAAAAAAAAAACCACCGATAATAAGAAACGAGCTGTCGTTTTCTAGATTCGAGGAAATACTCCCCTTTTTAACTTGGCTGCAGCTGTCTCCCTCCACCCTCTATACACAACAGAAAAAACTCCCTTCATTTTGTCAGCCACGGAAACGGACCGCTTAAGCAAATCAAAACTCCAACAGATAAAGAGGAAAAAACCCAAAACTTCATTACAATCTGATGCATAAAGGGAGAGACGATCAATCCTCCAATCTTAATTCCATTCGATTGACATTCTTTACGAAAATGGGTTGTGGGGAGTCGAAGCATGCTGTTGCCACCGGAAACACCATAACCAAAAGTAGGAGTTCAAGCGCCCATCCAGAGAAGAACAAACAAGTGGAACAAAACGTTCCTCAGATGGAAACAATTGGGAATGGTGCGGCATTACTTGTGCAACAAGAAATCAATAATGCGGTGAGCCAGGATACTGAACATCCCGGGCCCAAACAAGAAGAAGAGAACAAAGGAGAAGAGACAAAGGCCGAGGATGAAGACAAAGAGGAAGAGAAGCATGTTGAGGAAGAGAAGAGATAGAGCCAGAGATGAGTTAGAGCCAGAGATGAAACCGGTAGTAGAAGAGGAAGAGGCAGAGCCTGGGAGATTCATATCCCGCGACTCGCCAGATCATTACTTCTCTCCGAGAAGAGATGAGGAAGCGCTGGAAGGGAACGTGTCTGAGGGGCTCTCCTCTGAGTACAACTCACCCTGGCATGAACCGGTGAAGGAGGACAAGTACGGTAAAGTGGTTGTGGAAGAGAAGAATCCAACTGGACTGGAAAAGGCAGAGGAATGGAAGAAGGAAATTGACTCCGCTCCTGATGAGGTAATTGAATGAGTCTTGTGAGATTTAATGGCTGAGTTCTTATAATAGAGACATGTATTCAGGATCAAAAGGTCACGGTTGCAGGTTCGCAGACATATGTCTTAACGTGGATTATGTTTATGCTAATCGACACAACCCGTTTTTTTCCCTTGATTTTGATACATTTACTGTGCATTTGGACATTGACACGAAGGCCAAGAAGTACAAACATCTCAGACTTGACTGTTTGAGCTGGTTTTCTGATCGAGATGGTTGACTCTAGAAAAAGTTTACGGAACCATGCTTCTGTGCAGGAAGTCGTGGCTGATTTAGCAAGTGGAGAAGTAGCGAAGAGCAACTGAATCGAAGAAGCAGCATTGTGAGAACAATTTCCATAACTAATCTCAAGCAGCCTTTTATGTGTTAGTTACTTAGAATAACAGTCATGTAGTTTGGTTCTAGATGCTGAAAATTGTCAGAACAGAGAACAGACTTGAGGTTGGAGCCTGGAATGCAATTTATATCATTTGATATGCGTGCATTGGGGCTGGAGAGATGATCCTAATTTCTATGTAAAAGAAACTCCCAAGGGATGCTGTCACCTTGCGGTGTTACACTCTCAGAAGACAGTTGAAATCAAAAGGATCCTTGAATCACATAAGGTGATCAAATCATAATCAAAGAGTCATGGAGGCTAGATTTAAAGTACTTAAAACAAGTACACTAGCTCAAATGCAATTTGAACATCTAGCTATATCTGAAATAATGACTACGACATTGGCACTTCATTTTAAGACATCAAGTGAATAGCGGCAGTGTATCAAAATTTTATTCTAAACTTGGAATACCTAAAACTAATGTTCTCACAATATCTGAATGCAAGTCCTTGGCGGAGAAAATTTCGTGACTGGTAGTTTGGAAAGTGGAGGGCCACATCTCCAGAACCACATCAGAAAGATCCAATTTTCATGCTTAGATATAAGTAGAGCAATTTTTTTCCTAATTGTAGTCTGTGAGCTCGGAGCCTAGTATGATCACATTTTCAATGATCACTCAACGTGGACATCTTTATTTCTGAGATGCCTAACAATGTGGGAATGTGCCTGTCCTAATTTTGATGGATTAGTTATAACAGAAGCTGAGGTTCGGTATCAATTCTTCCCCAGATAGAGGGGATTCTCAATCATCCTGACTAGATTATTGAAAAAAGATATATCTATATCAAAATCATCCACGAAATTGTTGATGACCCTTACACTATGCATCAGAAGATGAAAAACACGAAACCCCACTGCTCTTTGGCTGTATATCGGAAAAAAATAGAGTTACTGAGAATTGTTGATTTTGTCACTATCAAATTACGTTGCGATATCCTATCGAAACAGGATAACCGTGTCTAGCAAATCAGCTTATAATTAATTATCCCTGGAGATTGTCTTCTCTGCCGTTTATTTCAAGGATTTCTTCAAGAGAAGACTTTAAGTAGGCATTACTGGAGATGGTGCTACAAAAAAAAATGAAGCAGCTGTAACAATGGAATGGTAGACCCGTCTACTTGCATATACGCTCGAAAAAAAATACAGGAAATGAAGGTTTGATCAGGATTTGATTACAAGGGTTTGTTGAGCTTTATGGGATTATATACTTGAGCAGGTATTACCGACTTCCTTTATATCGGCTTGATCGATGCAGGAATCCGTGCTTACAGAGATGATGAAGAACCGTGCATTGGGGGTAGAGATTGGCATTAAGCTTCTCCAATCAATCAAGCGGTCAAGAATGTCCATATCGATTTTGTCAAAACATTATGCCTTTATTGAATGGTGTCTCAAGGAGTTGGTTCAGATGCTGGAGTGCAAGAAAACCAAGAGACAGAACATCATGCTAGTTTTCTTGGATGTGGAACCTTCTGAGGTTTGGTAGCAAGAAACAAGAGGTGATACAGTGATGGAACTATTAGCGAACGGAAGGCCACTCCATGGAAGTTCGAGCACTAAAGGGAGGGGACGTATAAAGCATGCCCGACAGATCATTCAGAAATCATGCCAAAAATGGCATTGTTCACCGGGGTTTGACTTTTTCTTAGCTTAAGTATATGTTGTAAGTCCATTTTCATTCTTTCACTTGGCGAATAATTTCAACAAGGATTCTGTCCAAACGAGGTCTTAAATTTTTCTAATTTGGTTTTGCCTGACAATCCGTTGGTCAACCCAAATTTCCAATTCCAAGTGTTCTTCTACTCCCCAAGTATCAGCCTCAAAAGTGACTTAGAGAAAACATTCATCAAGATGGTTTTTAGCGAGTTGAAAAAGGGTTATTCAGTATTATCGGATTGCTTGGTTAAAGTAGATAACCGCGTGAGTGAAATCATGAGAATGATTGGCCCTTATATAGATGAAACACTGATTGCTGGTACCCATGGAGTGGGCGGTGCTAGAAAGACCACTCTTGTCATAATCATCTACAATCAACTTTCACCTGATTTCAAAAATTGTTGTTTCCTTTCTAACATTTTAGAAACTTCAAAGGTGAAGGGTGGTGAGTAATTGCAGAATTAGCTCATCTCTGACATCCTCAAAAGGAAATGGACAAATATAAGTAACCGTGATGAAGGGATTAAGATGATTAAAGATAGGCTGTGTTTCGAAAGGCTTCTTCTCATCAATGATGTCGAAATAAAGAATCAATTGAATGCATTGATGGGCAAGGGTGATTGGTTTTGTGAAGGAAGTAAGCTTATCATCTCTAGAGAAACAAATAGGTTCTCAATGTCCTAAAGTGGATTGGACCTATGAAATTAATTGCATGGATTTTGACAAATCTCTTCAATCTTTCGGCAGACATGCCTTTAGAAGAGATTGTCTTTTGGATGATTATCTTGCCCACACAGAAATGCAGTATGCACTACTGGAGGTTCCTCTAACTCTCGAGATTGTTCTTTCTTGATTAAAGGAACGATAGTACTCCAACCCCTTAAAATAGTGAATTTGAATAAATGCATTTCACTTAAACTCTTTTGTTTTTAAAATTTTCCATTGGGCAGGGAAAAACAAAAGTTGAAGCTCTTCGTCTCCACTTTGACCATGAGCGGCAGTACTATTTTACCTATAAGGACTTTGAGAAAATATCTAATCTAAGGTTTCTTCAAGTTGACGATTGGAAGGAATACTTTCGTGCAGAAGAGAGGCTTCTTTGGCATGAATCGCTATCAAATGTTCTTCCAATTGATAATTTCCAGGAGAATTCAGATCTCCTTCCACAATTACGATGGCTTTCTTGGCCTAAAATTCCCCCAACATTTAAGATTACAAATTTCTCCATGAAGAATGTGGTTATTCTTGATCTATCAAAGAGTAAAATTACGCACGATTAGAAGGGTGGAGCCATATGAAGGTATGTTATATGCTAGACAACACTTATCATTTCGTCTTATTAGATTATAAGTAATCTTTGCATAATTTTTCTTTTTCATAGGTGATGAAAAATTTGAAAGTTATGAATCTGACCAGATGCGTTTGCTTGGAGAGAACCCCCGACTTCTCTGCTCATTCAAAATTAGAACGTTTGATCTTACGGGACTGTCACAAATTAGTTGAAATTGACAAGTCGATTTGTCAATTGAAAAGCTTAATGTATTTAGATGTAACATCTTGTGTGAATCTTCAAAGGTTGCCGGACAAGATGGGTAGAGATCTTGCAAGTCTCAAATACCTATATATGAGTGATTGTGAGTCGTTGGAGGGGCTTCCAAATACAATCGGAAATTTGGAATCATTGAATGAGTTGAATATAAGTGGAACGGGGATTAAGGAACTCCCTAATACGCTCTGGACATTAGAGAAGCTCGAAGTAATAGAAGGCGAAATGATGCATCATTTTCATATGGAAATCGGCAATTGCATATATAGAAATCGATCTCTGAGGATCTTGAAATTGTATGGTACGACAATACACGTGGTATCGAGGCTTCCCGAAAGTCTTACAATTCTAAAGTTGTCTACATTTTACACATATGAGCCGCTAGATCTCTCAAACCTGCCTAATTTAAAAGAATTATGGCTGGACTTCAGGCCATCTTCTAATGAATTATGGCTGAACTTCAGGGCATGTGATTCTGATGGGGAATCCGATGGGCCTGTGGAAGAGGCTCTTCCAATGCCATTGCAAACCGAGAATTTAAGCAAACTAGAATCCCTATCCCTAAGCTCTCAGTACGCGAACACCATACAAATAGATATGAGAAGTCTCCTCCCCCAACTCCGGGATCTCTCACTCTCGAGGTGCCCTAATTTGCGTTGCCTCCCGAGCCTTCCCTTCACTTTATCATCCTTAGAATTGGAATCTGAATGCTTGACCACCTTACCCATGGATATAAGTAGTCTCCTTCCTTGACTCCAGTCACTTTCACTCAAGTGCCCTAATCTGCATTGCCTCCCGAGCCTTCCCTGCAGTTTATTAGAGTTACATTTGTGTGCATTCAAGTCGGGTTGTTCCATGGAGGATCTATCGAATTTGAAGACACTATCAATTCTTTCCATCTGTTATTGTGCTATCTCAGAGATTCGAGGCCTTGATCGTTTGGAGAACCCACGAGTATTGTCGCTTTTGGAACTTCAACAGGTGGAGATATTACCCAATCTAAGTAATCTCAATAAACTACAGACTCTTCAAGTATTTGTTTGTTGTGATCTGGTTGAGATTCAAGGTGAACTCCCACCATCTTTGGAAGAATTGGTTATTCGTAAATGTGGATCTTTACAAAAGTTGCCTGATTTGTCAAGCTTTTTTTTTTTTTTTTTGAAGAGACTGCAAAAAGTTAAAATAATGAAGCAAATTGTAGCTGCCAACTTCTTTCTTCTTCATTAAGTATACTTAATTCATAAGCAAGTGTAGTCTAGTATATTTTAACAATTTGCAATAAGTCTGGGAAAAGATCGCATTGTCTAATGAATATCGCGTTGATGTAAATATCAAGTTGCTATAACTTTGCCCAGAACGTGTAATTTTGTCTCCGGGATATTCTATCAAACAAGTTGACTGCATGGACTAACTTGAATTAAAAACACACAAAGTCAATTCTTCTCTCTCCCGTATGATTCGATGAGCGAAACCCCGAGAATCTTGAGCAAAAGGCACACAAAATTCACTTTCTCAGATGACAGACATGGGGAAGTGCAGTTTTCTGATTCGATCAATCTACTGGGAAGGGAGCAGGGCATCGGCGAGCGGGAGGAAGCTGAAGACGCCGTCAGAGGCATGAGTGCGCCCGTGGAGGGCAAGGAAGGATTGTCGACGAAGGGCCAGCGTACAAGCTAGGCCCGGTGGCTAATGAGAGACGGCCATTTGAGGGCATGTGCAAGATCACGATGTCGAACAAAATCAAGGTGTTCTTTCGCAACACAAACACTTTTGAGTTGCTCAAGATCTGCGCTTCTCCGTGTGTATATTTTGTCT
Source organism: Eucalyptus grandis (assembly GCF_016545825.1). Lineage (NCBI taxonomy): Eukaryota > Viridiplantae > Streptophyta > Magnoliopsida > Myrtales > Myrtaceae > Eucalyptus > Eucalyptus grandis. The sequence continues at coordinate 13,108,426 of NC_052615.1, read as the reverse complement.
TCACCTACATTTAGAGACGATGGAGGCCACGACCGCAAAGATCTGCGCTTTCCCCGTGAGGAACGCATGACCCACGGCGGTGGCGCCAGCCACGGTCGTCACCACCGCAATCTTGCCCGTTCGCATGTTCTCCGTGCGTGAATATATATAAGACTGTCGATGATATTAGCTCACGCATAATGACGTGGCAGTCTACGTGTTTAAAAGGAGGGAAGGGAAAAAAATCAGAAAAATCATAAGAAACCAAACGTCCTCTTTGTCCGCCTTAAATTGTCGACCATACCACATAAGACTGTCGATGATAATTGAATCTTCACGTCACGATTTTCATAGAAAATCAGTTAAATTATGTTTGAATTATCAAAATGTTTAAAATTAAATTGATAAAGTTGAAAATTTTAAAATTAAATTCCATACAATAAGTTAAAGATTGATTTAGTAATTTCTCAAATCACACTCTAACAGGACACGCTAACCCAACCCCCGAGGATTAGAAAGTAGGAAGGACGAATAAAAATTCTGATCGTTATCTTCAAATTACTTCAAATATTTCTCCTTTTATCATATAGAGTTCGACTCCGAAAGATCAAATATTGTTTAATTATCCAATTCCACTACAGAAAAATTGTTCATGGATCCCAATATAATTGAAAGTGACATGAACTCAAGAGAGAATGACAAGTTGACAACAGAAGATAGGATCGAATATTACGTACTTATACATTAAATAGGTTACTAGTAATTCTGCCCTAACTTGGTAGCACTCTTTGTAAATTTTTTTGTGACGATGGTCAATTTTTCTAAAATCTTAAGCCTATTTATCGAAGGCATGGTCAATATTTAAATACTCTAACGCTACCCTCATGCATAAGCTAAATATTGGTCTAAGACTAAAGTGTAGAAATATCTAATTGAAGAGGCAAATAGAGACTTGATAAGACTTGAATGCGGGAACTCTTGCTTAGGCATTGTTTAAAATCTAAGTACTCCAACACTCTTCACGCATTAGATTTCGGCTAATATACTCAATGTAGACTATAGAATTTGTGCTTTTATATATATCAATGGAATACTTATAGAATTGGATATTCATACATTACTCAAGTAAGTATACAAACCATTCTGATAGAACATAAGTGGTAAACTAGAATAGAAATGATGACTAATGATCAAGCTTTTTACCCTTTTATCAATTGATGATTGTAATTCAAATAGAACCAAGTTTGATTAATTTAACTGTATTTAGTATTATACATGGACTGGTGACAGGTTGGATCGTCATTAAGAGATGACATTCACAATGCTAAAGAGATCTCACTGTAATTATCATTCTATTTATTTAAATTGTGAACCATTTCCACTTTATAAAAGAGAAATCAATTGAAGACGAGCTGATGATACTTGGTCACCTAGGAGAAACATCTGAAAGGGTCACTTCATTAACAATGGAAGTTTTGTGAATTAGACCGATAGGATTGAGTGTTCTCACATTTCTCCCAACTGAGAATGCAGGCAAAGATGGTTGGGTAAGTGGGATAGTATCGGCTCCTAGCATATGAACCACAGACGACATGGTTCGTCGATCTATTGGGTCTTCTTGAACGCACAATAGACCAATGTGTATGCACTTTACCACTTGAACTGCATCACATGACTCTTTGATTGATGGATCGGTAAGTTCCAAACTTCGACCTTCGGACCACAACTTCCATGCTTGTCATTTTGGAAGGGAAGTAAGCAAGGACAATTGCACATAATTCTGAGGTTTCATATTAAAAAAGTGTGGTGACTAGGAACATACAAGGGTGAGAAGGCTTTCACCGTGCTCTTGGAGATGAAAACCGTTATTCTTTCGCCCACTTATCATCTCTAGCAAGAGAACTCCAAAACTGAAGACATCTGATTTAACAGAAAATAGTCCTTGCATCGCATATTCCGGTGCCATGTATCCACTGACCGAAATTATGCGATGAAGTGCAATTACTTGGAAGTAAGAAACAATTGTTGAGAAATATTGTGAGTAATAAGGGTAAAATAGTAACTTAGTTATGATTAGGGTTAAGCACATATGAGCATATATATTTGTAACCCTTTTTCACTTTTTAATATATATAGAAAATAATTATCTCTTTCACATGGTATCAGAGCAAGGTTGGTTGGAACCCTAGACGACGGAGCAGCCACTTGTCGCTGCAACTCGCCGGAATAGTTGGCTGTCGCCGCCGCTCATCGTTGAAACCTCCTGCCACTCGAGCATCCCTCTTCCTTTCTCTCGCTTCTTCATGCGGCTCGCGTGCGCGGCTCGTGCGGCTCGCGCACGCTGCTCGCGTGGCTTTATCGCGCTCATGGCTCACACGGCTTGATCACGCTTGCGGTTTGCGCTACTTGCACGACTCTTGCGCGCTACTCACGCGGATCGCTTGCGCTCGCAGCTCGTTCGCGCTGGCATAACTTTTGAAATTGTGAAGCTTGAACCTCAATTCCACGAAACCCTAGCGCCAATGCCGCTGTAAACTCGAGACCCATCTTCAGGAGCCGGTCCATGTGGTTGATGGCGCAGGAGGGTTCTTGGATTTGCTGCCCTGGAATCACCGATCAGTAGCCACATCAAGTAAACTTGCTTTCTTTTGTTTCTTTTTTTTGGGAAATCGATGTTGTTGGAAGCTGGAAGGTTGAATTTGAAGTTGCTTTTGGAAGTTGGTTCGTTTGTCGGGAGGTAATAAGGAGGAGGAGAAACGCAGAAGAGATTGGTGCTTCCTTGTGTTCTTGACATCTCTGTTCCCCCCGCACAGTTCTCTGAAGTTGAAAAAAGGTGGGGAGACAGAAACATGTATAAGTCGGAGAGGATCACCACTTGAACTGCATCACATGACTCTTTGATTGATGGATCGGTAAGTTCCAAACTTCGACCTTTGGACCACAACTTCCATGTCTGTCAGTTTGGAAGGGAAGTAAGCAACGACAATTGCACATAATTCTGAGGTTTCATATTAAAAAAGTGTGGTGACTAGGAACATACAAGGGTGAGAAGGCTTTCACCATGCTCTTGGAGATGAAAACCGTTATTCTTTCGCCCACTTATCATCTCTAGCAAGAGAACTCCAAAACTGAAGACATCTAATTTAACAGAAAATAGTCCTTGCATCGCATATTCCGGTGCCATGTATCCACTGACCGAAATTATGCGATGAAGTGCAATTACTTGGAAGTAAGAAACAATGAAAAGCTATTTTCTATATTTAAACTTTTGTAATATGTATATGCTCATTTTGGTGTTGTTGAGCTGATCATCAGTTCTTTATTGGCCTAGTGAATCATTCAAACATATGACAGATGTAGAAAGATATTAAAGAACTTACTATGTTCCAACAACCCTATTCGTGTTGGCCTCATCTTGATTTACACCAAAGATCCTTGCCATTCTGAAATCAGATATCTTTGGATTCATCTCGCCATCTAGTAAAATATTACTAGCTTTCAGATCCCTATGGATAATTCTTAGGCGAGAATCCTCATGTAGATATAGAAGCCCCCGAGCTATTCCAAAGGTGATGTTCATGCGCATCTTCTAGTCTAAAGATTGCCCCATAGTTGAACCCGTTGATCATGAGAGACTCGAGATGAACATCAACTATATAAAACTAAAATTAACTAGCTAAAATATTCATTGCATCTGCTAAAGCTCAAACCAAAAAGGAAGACATCCAGGCTTTTGTTGGGCATGTATTCATATCTCAAGAGTTTTTCATGCTCTTCCAAGCAGCATCCCAATAATCGAACAAGGTTCCTATGTTGTAGTCTAGCAATCGAGATCACTTCGTTCTTAAACTCGATAAGTCCTTGGCCTGAGGTTCTTGAAAGCCTTTTAACTGCAATTTCTTTTCCATCTGCCATTGTGCCCTGAAACAGGGTAATGTCAGTAGTGAAATCCCTATATGAGAATTAGCAATGATAACCAAATTCGAATCAGTTCATGTTCAGATAATAACCGCCAATTTTCCCAATTTTCCCATAAACAGGTGTTGAGTCGCTTCAATGCTTACCTTGTACACGGGGCAAACCCGCCTTCCCCAATTTTACATTCATTGGAGAAGTTTTGTGTGGCCGCACGTATAATGTCTAATCGTATCAGAGATAATTCTTGAGAAGCCACCAGCTTTTCTCCTCGAGATCTTTCCTTTGAAAACTCTTCTCCAATTTCTCGTCTTAGATGAAGTAACTGAACCTTTGGGCTGTTTTCCTTCTCTGAGAGTCCAAGAGCTTACTCTCGTTAGATAAAGGTTAGAAGATGGTCATTCCAATGGCAAGCAAGATGAATTCACTCATACCTTTCTTCAATCTCTTTATCCTCCTTAAAAATATAAACAAACCCATGATGATTATTAGTAACCCCGATCCAATTACTGAGCTAACTATTGCAATCCATGGATTTCGTTTGACCCCTGTCAAGAAAGGAAAATTCCTTGCATCTAAACATACCACAAATCCGCAGACTCTTTCTTTCACCAAGTGTAAATAGTACCAAGAACTCGTTGAAAGCAAGAGAGTATGATCATAGTTAAGATCGTAAAAGAAAGTCAAGTGCAATATGATACAGAAAACAGCTTATATTGAGAATTAGAAGAAACGGAATGACACCATTATACGCTTACCATGACAAATTGTGTGCCCATTTTGAGAATTAGATAACTCATACCTTCACTGCCGGACTCAGTGCTGGTTTTGTTTGTTGTAGAAGGTGCTGGTGCTTGTCCTCTAGGTTCCCCACTAAGATTCATTTGGTACTGTACATTACAACTCAGCTGAAGAATTCTTACACCTCCCCTTTTAAAATGAAGAGCAAGTGCGTGCGTCGCACGTGCGCGTGCGGCCGATGCGACGACGCAGGCTCGTGCGTCGCACGTGCACGCGGGGCCGATGCGAAGACGCAGGCGCATGCGTCGCACATGCGCGCGGGGCCAATGCACGCATGTGTGACGCACGTGCGCAGGGGCCACTGATGGTGGTACCGTACATTACAACTCAGCTGAAGAATTCTCGCACCTCCCCTTTTAAAATGAAGAGCAGGCGCGTGCGTCACACGTGCACGCGAGACTGATGCAAAGACGCAGATGCGTGCGTCGCACGTCGCGCGAGGCGATGGGAAGACGCAAGCGCGTGCATCGCACGTGCGCACGGGGCTGATGCGTGCACGTGCGTTGCACGTGCACGTGCACGTGTGACGCACGTGCCGGGGCCCCGATGGTGCGTGCGCGGCACACGCCAGCTGACGTCATCGTGACGTCAGCTGCACACATGTTCCACACGTGCCGGGTCGATCCGTCCAACCCGGCGACCCGACCCGGTTGACCTCGACCGGCTATCCGTTGACCGTTGACGATCGTTGACCATTGACGACCGTTGACCGTTGACTTTGACCGTTGACCCAAAAAAAAAAAAAAAAGAATGTGTTTCTTTTTCCAATTAAGTCTATGTGGATTATATGTAATCCCTTATTTGTTCTGCATTTGTTGCAGGAACAATGCCTCCCCTTAGGTTGCGCACACCTATTTGCGCAATTACCAATGAACAAAAGGAAATGATTTCTAAGTTAATAACTGAGCTGACTGATCATCGTTGGGAGAGTGGCAACTTAATTGATTACGTTCTTGAAGTCAACGGGAAAATACAAAAGGTCATATGAAATGGTCGTCTCATGCCACAGTCTGAGATTGTGTGATTATTCATGAACACTCTTCCACAAGAATGGGAAGGAGTGTTGAATCGCGTATGGGAAGTCAACAGAGCTGCTTCGTATAGGAAAATAGTGATGGATTTTATAAATGATTATTACTGGATTGTTACAAGGGAAAAGATCAAGAAATTGAACAAAAGAGAATCTTTCCCAGTTCGCATATTGACTTGGTGCTAGATGTTTTTGCTGGTCTTTATTTAGTGTGTTTTGTGGACATCTTATGTAATGTTATCTACCTAGTTATTGTTGGTGTGTCAACTAATATGTTAGTTGTATTATGTGAAAGCATTATTATTATATCATTGTTTGATATCAAGTACTATTTGCTTTATGTTATTATTAACTATTGTGGGTAGTTCATAGAAATTTTTGTAATTTCAAAGAATTTATTTTGCATAGAATATTATATTAATAATAGCTCCAAGTTAGGATTTTGGATGATGATTGGAAACATGGTGACCTTTTGATTCTAAAACCTTACTTGAAATTTTTTATTAATATGATGGTTTTGTGCAAAATAGATTCATAAATGATAGGCATTAATAATTCGTGCATATATGTCTGATATGTTCAGATCAATGGCTTCAGCCACAAAGAGCATAGTTGCTAAGCTAAATAAGGTGAGAAGCTCAATGGCGATAATTATGAAATATGGCACATGAAAATCCAATATGTGCTGGAAGAGCAAGAGGCACTAGAAGCTCTTAACCTGACCATGGTAGAACTTGAAGAAGGAAACACTGCACATCATAAGAGAGATAAGGAAGCATTTGTTGCATGGAAAAAAAGAACTCTCTTGCTCACATTACGTTGTTGAGTGGCATAGAAAATGACGTCATGCGAGATTTTAGGCATTTTGAGAATGCCAAGGAAATGTGGGAAGCATTGGCAGCAAGATTTGATCATACTTTGGTGATCAGATTGAGGCAGCTCACTATTAGGTTTGACCCTTATAAGAAACCTCATGGTCAGACCATGAAGCAACACCTTAGAAAGATGTCAAACATGATTAATAAGCTGAAAGATGCTGGCCATGTCCTGACTGATGAGCAGCAAGTGTAAGCAGTGATTCGTTCCTTACCTCAGAGTTGGGAGCATATGAAGGTACACCTGACCCATAATGAGAATATCAAAACCTTTGAGGATGCAGTGCGTTATCTTGAGCTAGAAGAGGACCGCCTCTTGGCGGCTAAGCCGGAAGCTGAAATCTATCATGCTGGTTCTAGCTCACATGGACCTTCGAGCTCCAAGCGCAAACGTCCTAACTGGTTCGATAAAGGAAAAGGCAAGGAAGCAGGTCCTTTAGGGAAGAAACCTAAGCTTGACCAACATAAAAAGGAAAGCGTCCTCAAATGAAGAAGCTTACAAGGGTGAAGTGTTACAATTGTGACAAGAATGGTCACTATGCTCGCGACTGTCGTGAGCCAAAGAAGGTATACACCCCTTGTACTTTTCAGAACTTTGCTTATGTGTCGAGTTCTATATTCTTAACTGAGTCTAATCCTTTGTGGACTGTGGATTTAGGAGCGATAGACCATGTAGCGAAGGATAGAGAATCCTTCGTGGAATTCCGACGAGTACCGACTGGAACTAAGTGGATCTATGTAGGAAACAACTCCAGAGCAAAAGTAAAAGGGATTGACATCTGTCAATTGAACATGCATGGTGGACGCACTTTGTTCCTACATGATGTATTGTATATTCCGGAGATTCGTCGGAATTTAATGTATGTTTTAGTGTTGGTCAAGCTAGGTTTTAATATGAACTTCCATAATAGGGTGTGGATTTGTTTTTGGATACAAAATTCTATGGTTGTGGTTATTGTCTTGATGGTTTCATTGTATTAGATATTGACTATGTTAATGTAAATGTTTGTTATTCCCTTCTCACGTCTCCTAATTCATATGATAATGATGTGAATGTGTGGCATGCTACACTTGGTCATATTGGCCAACAACGTATGAATAGACTAGCCAAAGAGGGTTTGTTGGGCAACATTGAAAAAGTCGATTTGCCCATATGTGAGCATTGCCTAGTAGGGAAAACGACAAGGAAACCATTTGGAAAAGGTAAAAGAGCTGAATTTCCTCTGCATTTAATCCATTCTGATGTCTGTGGTCCAATGAATGTGAGAGAAAGGCATGCGGCTGTTTATTTCATCATTTTTATAGATGATTATACTCGATTCGGATATGTCTATTTGATTTCTCATAAATATGAAGCATTAAGTTGTTTCAAAAGGTTTATGAACTTGGTAGAAAATCAATTAGACAATAAAATAAAAGCATTGAGATCCGATCGAGATCGAGAATATTTATCTGATGAGTTCATAAAATTATGTGATGAAAAAGGAATAGAAAGACAGTTGTCTATTCCATATACTCCTCAACAAAATGGTGTTGCGGAGAGAAGAAACAGAACCCTACTAGAAATGATTAGGTCTACGATAGTGCATGCTAATTTACCTATCACTTTTTGGAGTGATGCATTGTTAATTGCTGCCTATATACTTAACCGGGTACCTTCCAAATCAGTTACTTCCACTCCATATGAGTTATGAACAGGTAGAAAACCAAACTTAAGTTTTCTTAAGCCATGGGGTTCTGCTGCCTATACTCATGAGCCCTCTCACAAGTTTGGGAAATTGGGTCCCAAAGGAAAGAATAGTATTTTCATAAGATACTCCGAACACTCGAAAGGGTATGTGTTTATAGGTGAGCAGGAAAGTGGAAGTATAACTGAATTCGAATCACGGGATGTCACATTCTTAGAGAATGAATTTCCTAAGAAGGGCGAAATAGGTGATGATTTCTCCCTATTTGAAATCTTGGATCAAGATAATGAACTTAATGGAGTTCGTCCAAGTGAGAGTAACATGAGAAGTGATGAATTTAATTCAACTCACTCTCAATTACAATCACATGATGAGATGATATCGTCATTATCTAATCCGAGTGGGAGCATGATGGGGAATGATGTGCAAAGTGTACAATCTCCCATACGGCGAACAAGTCGTAAAAGTATTCCCCGTCGACATTTTGACATTGAAGGGAAAACTTTCATGGTTGCTCCACAAGATGAGGATGAGCCAAGAAATATTAATGAGGCTCTAACTTGCCCTAGTAAGGAAAAATGGATTCATACAATGGAAGAAGAAATTGAGTCAATGAAGTCAAACCAAGTTTGGAAACTGGTTGATCTTCCAAAAGGACGCAAAGCTATTGGGAATAAGTGGGTTCTCAAAATAAAGCATAAAGTTGATGGTTCGATAGAAAGGTAAAAGGCTCGCATTGTGGCGAAGGGGTATAATTAACAGGAATGAATTGATTAGGAAAAAACATTTTCTCCTATATTGAGATTTACTTCGATTCGCATTATTCTAGCAATAGTGGCTAATATTGATCTTGAGTTACATCAAATGGATATAAAGACTACTTTCCTCAATGGAGAATTAGAGGAAGAAATATATATGGAACAACCTGATGGTTTCATAATGAAAGGCTAAGAAGAAAAGGTATGTCGACTTTTGAGATCGATATATGGCCGTAAGTAGTCGTCAAGACAATGGTATATACGTTTTCATAATGCCATAATGGCATATGATTTTACAATGATAGATGAGGATCATTGTGTATATATTAAAAGATCCAAAGATCAATTTGTGATCATATCATTATATGTTGATGATATACTAATTGCCGGAAGCAATATGGAGTTTGTTAATACTGTCAAGAGTTGGTTGTCTTCCAACTTTGAGATGAAGGATATGGGTGAGGCTGCATACATTCATGGAGTTAAGATTTCAAGAGATCGTTCGAAGAGATTGTTATCTCTTTTGCAAGAAACATACATCAATAATGTTCTTGAACGATTTCGTATGCAAGATTGTAAACCCATAGACACTCCTATTGCAAAAGGTGAAGGATTAAGCCATAGACTGTGTCCAAGGACTTCACAAGAGAATGAACAAATGAAACATGTTCCTTATGCTAGTGATATTGGGAGCTTGATGTACACTATGATGTGTACAAGACCTGACATATATTTTGCTGTTGGAATGGTGAGTAGATACCAATCCAATTCAGGTCAAGTACATTGGAAAGCCGTTAAAAGAATACTGTGGTATCTTAAGGGAACTGCTGATTACAAGCTGAATTACCAAGGAAATGATCTACAACTTGAAGGCTATTCAAATGCTGATTGGGGAGGAGATTTAGATGAAAGGAAATCTACCTCTGGATTTGCTTTCTTACTGAACAATGGCGCCATATCATGGAGCAGTAAAAAGCAAACGTGTACAGTCTTGTCCACGTTGGAAGCTAAGTTCGTGGCATTATTAGTAGCGGTACAAGAAGGAGTTTCACTTAAGAGATTTTTGGATCATTTAGGTGTTATTAAGAAAGCTGCAAATCCATTATTGGTTAACTGTGATAGCCAAGCAACTATAGCGTACACCAAAGATCCAAAGTATCATGGCAAGACCAAACATATAGATACCAAGTATAACTTTGTCAAATATATGGTTGCACAAAAGGATGTGGACTTATAGTATATATCTACGCATAGAATGGTAGCAGATCCTATGACAAAGCCAATACCTAGATATGTATTTTGTGGTCATGTAAAATCTCTAGAATTACGTAGAGCCTGATGTACTGGATATTGTAATTTCCCTGAGTTGTTCACATTTATGAACTTGTGTTTTTATTATTAATGCCTATGAATCTTTGTTTGACCTTTATACATCTTAATGCTCAGTGCATTACATTAAGTTGAGAAAGTATGTCGGACAGCTATAAGATTAGCCCACTCACACGGGTAATCGCCTCTATTTACTATGTGATAAATAGAGATGAGACGGTTTTTAAGTTTATTAGCTAGGTGATAATCGAGAGCTCAAGCTTAAAATATATATGTCGCCTTAACTAAGTGTTAAGATGAGGACATGATATGTACTATGTCCGAAAGTGAAATACCCACGTATTTTAATTTATCTGTCTAAGATGCCAGGTGTGAGTTCTGATGAATTTTGTGAATGAGTAGATATGTGAACTCAAGTTAGACATTGGGTATGTCTGAACTATCATATGTACGGTATTGAAGGTGTAGACATATGCTCCATGGGAAAGGAGTTAATATCGTAATATGTATTTCATACTATCTATGCATGAGACGACCAATAAAAGTGGCAAAAGTTTGATCTCAACTTTTACGCCGTGTGAGACTCTTGAGGAAAAGAGTTCCTCAATTTTAGTGCCCTCATGACTTTTACTTATTCTCAAGATTTCTATTTAGTGTTTGCTATCTTAGGATGTTGCCAATAGTCGTGAGTTGATTTGATCTGATTTGACATTTCTAGAAAAGCAAGCTGAACAGAAATTGAGAGTTTGAAGGAAAGAGGAAGATCGAATTTGAATAATCACATTGTAGTTTTGTATTCACTGGTCGACCAATTATGACTGTTTTTAGGATAATCATAATTGTGAATATAATAGATATATCATTGTTTAAAAGAGATTAAGAGAGATATAAATGTGATTGATTGATCTAAGATACTGCATACTAAATCTACTCAAAGTATGATACCAATTATGAGCTGCTATATATTCCTAACAGATGTATAGTAACGAGCTCTCAAAGTATGCTGGTCGCACGGATTATTCACCGGTATGGACGTTGCAGAGAGGTAAAGAGAATCATGTTCGGCCCACCATGTGCAAGTGGGAGATGATGGTTTTATTTATTTGTATGATGATGGGCTTAAGGCCCGTCTGCCCATGTTAGGCCTAAAAGCCCGGCCTGCTAGATAATGGCCCATATATGAAGAGGTGTTATGTTGAGGGGTTATGACTTTTGGGGGAACGTATTACGTTGAAGAGTGTTGGAGCCAGCATTAAATAAAAAAACAAAAAGAAAAGAAAAAGAACAAAAAGGAAGTGGAGTGTCGTGCGTGAAGTTGGGGCGTTCGGAAAGAGGAGGAGAGAGAAACAAAAAAAAATTGCAAGGGAGAAGAGAGAAGAAAAGAAGAGGGCTGCAACTTTGTGGCTTTGATTCGAAGGCCAAATATTGACGGAATCGGTTCAAATTTCAGTATGTTGTTCGTGAGATCGAGGGCTACGAGTTGATGGTTTTTGTTCGTCAAGAACCGTCTCCGAATTCTCCAGTTGCGGTTAAGGTTTTCTTACTCCAAACTTGTTTATCTACCTATGTGATGAAAAGAAGATGATTGTAATGTTGATGTTGATCCTCTAGTGTGTGACTAGAGAAGAATACTTTGTGTATCATACTATTCTTGGTGATTAGTGGATGTTTTTGGGCGGTCCGTGGTTTTTCCCGCATCAGATTTTCCACGTTAAATCTTTGGTGTCGTTATTTGCTTTATCTACTTATCATTTCGACGTTATATTTGCATTTTGTGAGGCTATACATTGCTGGTTATTGCTGGGGGTTGAGAGATTTTAAGTTGATTTAGTATCGAGGGAGAAATTGATCCTGGATTGTGTTTGGCCATGGTGAATTGTGTCCCCGGGTTCTCCCCCCAACAAGTGGTATTAGAGCACGGTTGAATTTTAGTATTAAATGGAAGAAACCAGCAGCACCATGTTTAAGTTAAATGCCTCGAATTATTTTATTTGGAAGCCTCGAATGAAAGATGTGTTATATTGCAAAGACTTATTTGATCCTATTGAGGGTGATGAAGCCAAAGGAGATACAGAAGATAAAGAATGGGAGAGAATGAATTGGAAAACCGTTGGGTTTATCCGACAATGGATTGATAATAGTGTGTTTCATCATGTTGCTCAAGAAACAAGGGCGGACACTTTGTGGAAGAAATTACTAGATTTTTATGAGAGAAAAACTCCACAAAATAAAGCTCTTCTAGTTAAGCGACTTGTGAATTTGAGATACAAGGAGGGGAGTAACATGGCAAAACACTTGAGTGAATTTCAAGATGTTGTAAATCAATTGACAAATCTTGAGATTGATCTTGGTGATGAATTGCAATCATTCTTATTACTTGTGTGGCACCCCTTGACGGCCCCCAATCCGATTAGGGTCGCCACAGTTCGCTTACCATTCACTTGTCCTAATAACATGTCACTCTGATACCATTCATTTGCAGCCGGTCCATACAACCATGGGGGTTTACACATTTTTTTTATAGGTCCCTTGCGCAATTCATATACGGAAGCACATCTAGCAAACTCCCTTCCCTATATTTAGAAAACGATGCACACCTACTAAACATCTTATATAAGTTAAAGCCGAACACGTTTATTTACATAGAGCAGATGGACATCTTTAGTCAGTACATCAAAATGCCGTAGTCTTCTATACTCGGCTACACTTCAAAGGATGACCGACATCTTCTCCAACAGTCGAATACTTAAAGTCCATTGATCAGTGTCGGCGTCCAAAAGTTTCCTCCCTTTGCTATCCTCCTCCTTAGAATCATAACCAACCATTTGATTAATCTATTGGTAGCAGTGGCAGCAGAGGTATCTTTTCTAGTCTGAAATGTTATTCCCCAAAAGGGGTGAGTACAACCACTCAGCAGGTAAAGGAATCCCATATTTTACACTCGCATCCCATGCGAGAAAACCTCCGGCATTCAGCCATTCCAGGCCACCGGGCATCCGGCCCCCCACATTCCGGGCATCTCGCATCCCAACTGGCATCACGAGGCATTCCCCTTGGGCAAAGACCTCCGACAGGGCTTCCAGCATTTACACTTTCTGGCCGGGCATCCCGCACCCCAATCCTGGCATCGCGAGGCATTCCCCTCGGGCAAAAACCTCCGACAGGGCTTCCGGAATTACGTACCGACATACCACCAAGCCTCCCCTGGAATTACGTACCGTATACCACCAGGTATCCTGATACTCCCGGGGCATTATCATCCGCCACATCAATTTCCTCATTTAACACTACTCATGTTCATCAATTTCGGTCTTAATTTAGCATGGCATATGATGCAATGGCAACCAAAAATCATGTTCAACATTGAATTCACACATGCATCTCAATGCATACATCAAGACCTCATCACACATACTACATGGTGCAATTATTTATAAAAATAAAATTCATGGAATTTATGCCAATTAAAATAATCCATTTATCATGCCCTTCTTTTTTACATTTATTTAAATTCCAGCTTGTGCCATTTTCAAAAATATTAAATTTAATTATTTATATAATCTCAAAAATCATAAAATTAAGGCAAGTAATAAATAAGAAAATAGGATAATGATTTCATGCAAAATACACGGCCAATGAGAAATCCACACAAATCCATAATTTACACAAAACAGCATGTAATTTTCGGATGAAACCAGAATGCACAGTTTCCGAAGAAATTCGATTAAAATATCCATACGACCTCCAAAAATTACAAAATTCTACCAAGTTATGAACAAGACATTTTCGTACATCTTTCATGAAGTTTTCCAAGTCAGATTCTTTTTAGATTAATTTCTACAGTCTCACGAAGCTTCTGGATCCATCACCGAATCGTCCAGTACATGCTTCTCCGAAATACTGAGTTTTCACCTACCTATTCTTCTTCGTTTCCTCTGAAATTTGGATATGTTCTACATCAAGATGTCCTCTACAAGTTTCATGAGGAGATCTAAGTCAAATAACCAGAGTATAGTCGTCATTTAGGTCCATGAAGTCTCGGGTGTCCTGTAATACATCTCCAGAATTACCGTCTTCAAGATCTAGTCGATTTACTAGGTTATACTTGTTAATTTCACTTAAAATTTGAGTATGTTGTAGTTTAATATGTCCCCTACAACTTTCATGAAGAAATTAAAGATATATTCTTAGCACAAATCAACATGCAACCACAAATTCATCAAGAGGTCAGTGAAATCGTTCCAGATCTGAGGTCTCCGTAGAATGAGAGTTTAGCCCCTTAAATATCCATAATTTTCCACAAAATTTTAGTATTTTTTAGTTTAATATGTTAGCTATAACTTTCATGGAGAAATCAAAGCCAAAATCTAACTCTAAACATGCATGCAAGCTCACACAACATTCTGACTCGAGCGGATTCATGCGAAAACATTCCAGATCTGACATCTCCGTAAGATGAGAGTTTGACCCCTCAAATCTCCATCATTTTCCACCAAATTTAGTATGTTGTAGTTTAAGATGTTAGCTACAACTTTCATGAAGAGATCAAAGCCAAAATCGAACTCTAAACATGCATGCAAGCTCACACAACATTCTGACTCAAACTGTTCAAGCGAAAACAGCAACACCACTCAAGAACAAGCCATCCAAGCTTCGGTTTCTCCCTTCCAATCACTCAAATTTGACACTATACATACACGTAACACACACACATGCAAGAGCAGCAAAGGACCCCAACTTGCCTCTAGACCACACGAACGGCGGCACACCGGCGATGGACGAATGGCGTGCGGGCGGCGACGGCTCCTTCTCCTCCTCTCTCGGCCTCCCTCTCTCTCGCATCTCACTCTCTCTCAGCAACTCTCTCCCTCTCTCGCTCTCTCAAAACCAGCCACTCTCTCTCTCTCTCTCTCTCTCTCTCTCTCTCTCTCTCTCTCTCTCTCTTTGGTTGGATATATATATATATATATATATATATATATATATATATATATATATATATATTGCATGATTCTTGGTTTGCATGGGGGACACTTGTCCCTAAGAAGGAGACAAGTGTCTCCCTTGTTGAAGACACTTGGAGGAAGCCATGCGGCTCCTCCTTCCCCCTCCATGCGCGACAATGGGCCGGGCTTATGGCCCACTTTAGGCCCATCTCACTTAGGCCCTAGGTCCAAACTTAAATGGCCCAATTTTATTTTATTTTATTTTTATAATATATCTTAATCATCATTTAAATAAATATCTAATTGCATAAATAATAAGGCCATTAAACTTATAGTCACAAATCCATAAATTCCAATTTATGATGCACATGGCCAATGATAGAATTTTCTTTCCTATCACATAATTATCCCTTAAAAGCTTGGTCATATATCTTATTGCAAATTATGGATTAAATGGCCATAAAATAACTTGATGGTACTTCCATCACCTATTCATAGACTTTAATGTAACTAGAGGTCGTTAAGAATTTTGGGATGCCACAACTTGGTACTCTTCCTGATAGTTTGGACACCTTGGTTGTGGCATTAAATAACTCAGCTCCTTTTGGTGTGCTTTCTATGAGTATGGTTAAAGAAAGCTTGTTCAATGAAGAAACAAGAAGAAAATGCTTGAATTATGCTTCTACATCGGATGCTCTTGTTATGAAAACAGGGCGAGAAGTCAATCAATAAGGTTTCAAAGAAATGATAACCGAGGCAAGTCAAGAGGAATGTCGAAATCAAGACCGAGGAGGAGTGTCAAGTATTATAATTGCGGCAAAATGGGACATTATGCAAAAGAGTGTTGGTTGCCAAAGAGAGATAGATTCCATGATAGAAATGGAGATCAAAAGAAAGAAGAGAAACAAACTACAACGGCGGTTGCATCCGATGGTGATATTGTGTTCGTATGTGACAACGGATATGTGAATTTTACATGCCAAGACTCTACATGGGTTGTTGATTCCGCAGCCTCCTTTCATGTCACCTCACGGCGTGATTACTTTACTTCTTATCGCGGCGGCGACTTTGGTTGCATTAGGATGGGAAATAGTGATGTTTCCAAGGTTATTGGCATGGGAGATGTTTATTTGGAAACTGACGTCGGATGTAATTTGGTTTTGAAAAATGTGAGACACGTTCCGGATATTCGACTTCACTTGATCTCTACGGGTGCCTTAGATGATGATGGTTATTGTAATTCCTTCTTTGATGGCAAATGGAAGTTGACTAAAGGTTCCATGATAGTAGCAAAAGGTAAGAAGACAGGCTCTCTCTACACCATGCAAGCTGACTTCATTAAAGAAGAGGTAAATGCAGTGGAGGATTTCTCGGTTGATTTATGGCAGATGAGGCTAGGTCATCTTAGCAAGAAAGGACTTGAAACTCTTGCTAGAAAGAACCTTTTACCTTTGAAGGAGAAGAATCTAAAGGAATGCACTCATTGTCTTACAGGTAAGTAACATAGATTCTCATTTCATAGTTCATCTCCACACATGAAATCAAATGTACTTGATTTAGTTCACACTGATGTTTGTTGCATGGATGCTAGAATTCTTGGAGGTGCATTATACTTTGTGAAATTTATTGATGACTGTTCTAGAAAAGTGTGGGCTATTGCTTTGAAATCTAAAGATCAGGTACTTGTGACTTTCAAGCAATTTCATGTCAATGTGGAGAGAGAAACCAGGAAGAAACTGAAATGTGTTCGGGCTGACAACGGCGGTGAATATAGAGGCCCATTTGAACACTATTGCAGGGATTATGGTATCAAGCTTGAGAAGACTATTCCAAAAACACCACAGCATAATGGAGTAGCAGAGAGAATGAACCGGACAATTAATGATTGGATTCGGTGTATGCTTTCTCATGCGAAGTTGCCTAAGTCATTTTGGGGTGAAGCGATGAGAACAGCAATGGACTTGATAAATCTATCTCCATCAGTTCCTCTTAAGGGGAATGTTCCACAAAGAGTTTGGAGTGGCAAAGATGTTTCCTATAGCCATCTAAAAGTGTCCGGTTGTCGGACATTTGTGCATGTTCTAAGAGATGAAAGATCCAACTTGATGACAAGTATAAACGGTGTATCTTCTTAGGTTATGGACATAAAGAGTTTGGCTACAGGTTATGAGATCCAGTTGCAAAGAAAGTCATTAGAAGCCGAGATGTGGTGTTTTGTGAGTATCAAACTATTGAAGACATTGACAAGGTGGAGAGACCAAAGAATACAGCTCAACGTTCAGTTAGTATCAGCCCAAATCCTTCTAATGTTGATAGAAATCATGGGGGAGAAGTGCATGGAAGTCATGAAGATGGTGAGTCCTCACATAATGTTGATTCTTCAGCTAATACAGGCGAAATAGCTGAGCAAGAGCAATCTATCCTACCTCAAGTTAGAAGATCTGAAAGAGAGCGTAGGCCTTCTCAAAAATATTTACCGCATGAGTATGTGTTACTCACGATGCGGGGGCCGAAAACTTATGAAGAGGCTATATCATGTGAACGAAAGAATGAGTGGCATGAAGCCATGCAAGAGGAGCTTAAATCCTTGCATGAGAACCACACATTTGAATTGGTGAAGTTGCCTCAGGGTAAGAGAACACTCATAAATAAGTGGGTGTACAAGTTGAAGACGGAAGAAAATAGTTTACAACCACGATACAAAGCTAAACTTGTTGTAAAAGGTTTTCGTCAAAAAAATGGCATAGACTTTGAAGAGATTTTTTTCACCAGTTGTAAAGATGTCTTCTATTCGTGTTGTTCTTGGGTTGGCCGCCAATTTGAATTTAGAAATTGAACAACTTAATATAAAGACGGCCTTTCTTCATGGAGACCTAGAATAAGAGATATATATGAAGCAACCGGAGGACTTTGAAGTTAAAGGCAAGGAGCACCTTGTATGTAGATTGAGGAAAAGCTTATATGGTCTCAAGCAAGCACCAAGGCAATGGTATATGAAGTTTGAATCATTCATGGAAGAACAAGGATACGGTAAGACAAACTCCAATTCTTGTGTCTTTATGAAAAGATTTTCAGATAATGATCTTCTTATTCTTCTACTTTATGTGGATGATATGTTGATTGTTGGGCATGATGCCAAGAAAATCAAGAGCTTGAAATATGAGTTGAGTAAAGTTTTTGCAATGAAAGACCTAGGCCCGGCTAAGCAAATCTTAGGCATGAGAATTACTCGTGATAGGAAGAATAAGAAATTGTGGTTATCTCAAGAGAAGTATATTGAAAATGTGCTTGAAAGATTCAACATGAGCACATGTTAACCGGTGAGTACTCCACTTGCAGGCCATTTCAAGTTGAGTAGTAATGAGTGTCCTTCAAGTGAGAAAGAGAAAGTTGAGATGATGAAAATTCCTTATGCATCGGCCGTGGGTAGTTTGATGTACGCCATGGTTTGTACAAAACCGGATATTGCTCATGCAGTTGGTGTTGTGAGTAGATTTCTCTCTAATCCAAGTAAGGAGCATTGGACCGCTGTTAAATGGATTTTGAGATATTTTAGAGGCACTTCTACACTTTGCTTGTGCTATGGAATGCAAAGCCTGAGTTGAGTGGCTTCTCGGATGTGGACTATGCCGGTGATATTGATTCCCGAAAATCCACATCAAGTTTTATAATAATCTTTGCAGGGGGAGCTATTTCATGGCAATCGAGATTGCAAAAATGTACTGCTTTGTCTACAACTGAAGCGGAGTATATTGCTATTACCGGAAGAGGTCAAGAACTTTTGTGGATGCAAAAATTCCTACAAGAGTTGGGCTTGAAGCAAGAGAAGTTTGTTCTATATTGCAATAGCATGAGTGCCATTCATCTTAGCAAGAATCCGGTGTTTCATTCAAGATCGAAGCATGTTGATGTGAAGTATCATTGGATCCGAGAAAAGCTAGAAGAGAAGCTCTTCCTACTTGAGAAAGTTCATATCGACAATAATAAGTCCGACATGATGACCAAAGCCTTGCCCGTGATGAAGCTTGACACTTGTAGAAGAAAAGCGGGCATGACGAACCTTCCCACATGAGGTGGAGGGGGAGATTTGTTGGCTGGGTCCACCTTCATGTGGGGCCCAGCCAGCATTAAATAAAAAAAAGAACAAAAAGGAAGTGGAGTGTCGTGTGTGAAGTTGGGGCGTCCGAAAAGAGGAGGAGAGAGAAACAAAAAAAAAACGGCAAGGGAGAAGAGAGAAGAAAGGAAGAGGGTTGCAACTTTGCGGCTTTGATTCGAAGGTCAAATATTGACAGAATCGGCTCAAATTTCAGTATGTTGTTCGTGAGACCGAGGGCTACGAGTTGATGGTTTTTGTTCGTCGAGAACCGTCTTCGAATTCTCCAATTGCGGTTAAGGTTTTCTTACTCCAAACTTGTTTATCTACCTATGTGGTGAGAAGAAGATGATTGTAATATTGATGTTGATCCTCTAGTGTGTGACTAGAGAAGAATACTTTGTGTATCCTATTATTCTTGGTGATTAGTAGATGTTTTTGGGCGGTCTGTGATTTTTCCCGCATCGGGTTTTCCATGTTAAATCTTTGGTGTCGTTATTTGCTTTGTCTACTTATCATTTCGGCATTATAGTTGCATTTTGTGAGGCTATACATTGCTAGTTATTGCTGGGGATTGAGAGATTTTAAGTTGATTTAGTATCGGGGTAGAAATTGATCTTGGATTGTGTTTGGCCGTGGTGAATTGTGTCCCCGGGTTCTCCCCAACAAAGAGTTACGTCTCTTGGAGGAGACGTATTTAAGAGAGAAAAGAAAAGAGAGGAACATACCTTTTCAAGTGAACGTACGTCAATCTCTCTCTCTCCCTCAAAAAAGAAGAAAACGGAAAAGAACGCTCTGTTTTTCTCCCTCTAATAGCAACAGCACGCTCCTTGGTAGACCGGGATCAGATTCTTCCTCGAACTTCAACGTTGGTGTTTAATCTGTGGACAATAAAATATGCTCGATTCTGCGGTGTGTCTTTGATCGGTGATACATGTTCTTACTTGGCTCGTCTTCCGCATTCGTTTTAGGGGTTCGATTTAGTGTCAAATCCGTTTTAGAGAATCCAATATTCCCAACAGAATGCCATCTTGAGGTTTGAACGACCTAAATTTATTGTCCCCTTCTTCAAAACAAGGATGCAACCTCATTATTTACCCTCTAGACGATGAAGATCAATCGTATTTGTACGTATCCTTGACCGGAGTAGAGAGATTCTTGATAATACACCTAATAATAATGACAATGGTAATTCCATAATTGCCCATCAAGTACAAGCAGTCAAATGAAGAACTCAAAGCACAGAGTCGATGCCCTGGACAAAGAGAAGATAATGCATAGTTACACAATGGTGGAAGGAGGTGAATTCGCTGACAAGATCGAGACGATCTCTTATGAAATCAAGATGGAGGCATCTCTTGATGGGGGCTGTAAGGGCATGAACGTTAGCAAGTACCACCCAAAACCAGGGGTTTTTGATCAATGAGGAGGAGATCAAAGCCGGGAAAGAGAAGGCCACGGCTGTCTTCAAGGCCGCAGAGGCTTTATCTCTTGGCCAACCTCGAGGGCTACGCCTAAAAGCTTTTAATTGTATTATTGTCTCTGTTTGAACCAAATTTTGCATCTCTCTTTGGGGATGAATTTAAGTTCTGCTTATTGTAATGTGGTCCTCTATATGTGAAAACCCTTGATTGAAAGTGCTAATGGTTTTGCTATTACAATAAGGTTTCTCCAATTCTACTATACGTGATAGTACTTTGGCCATTTAAAAATGCCACGGAGCACAATTAAGGTATAATGATGTTGCGGCGATGCATATATCAAATATACCTTGCAAATTAATAAATGAGAATATTTTCACGCTTTTGACGAAATTTGGATGTACTTCGCATAGGGTAGCATTTTTCCTTCAATTTGCTCCTTCAATTGATCGCATTCAATGATTCAAGACATTAAATTTTAGAGAATTCCATCTATCTAAAATTGATGTGTGATGTATATTGTTTTGATTCAAAAGAAAGTTTATTTGGATTTGGCCTTTCTTTGCAATGTAATTTTAACCCAAATAGCTCTATCACTAGAATAGAGGATAAGATATTTATAATATTTCTGTATAAACATGAAAAGAGTTTCTCTGATTGAGTATATAAGCACTATCATTAATGATCGTGGTCAACTATGCTAAATCTACAACAATTTTAGCTTGTGATAGATATGATCGACGCCATCCATTCTTTCTTTCCTTTCCTTTCTTTCCAGTTATAGCAATATATGAAACTTATGAAGCCAACTGTTCATTATCAAATTGGAGCCAGCTTTTTAATGGGAAATCAATGAAGCACAAAACACCTTCTTTAGCATCCTCTTGGTCGAAAATGACAAAGCCTCGACAGCGACACGCATGCAAACACTTGGATTATTTGTGGTCGGATACATTGATTGACCCAATATAATAAATCACAGCAACATCAAAAGGCATAAGAGAATATCCTTGAGAACACATGACAAAGTGGCCAATCAATCATAAATTGAGCCGAGACCTCTTAGTTCTTTTTTAACTTCAGCATTAAATTGGATATTTGTAAAGTTATACGATAGCCCTTCATTTTTTCAGCCTTAGGAACCGGCTGATCCATCTTAGAAAGCTTATTTGTCGATGCAAGTGGGGTTGATGAGTGCATTCTCTTTGTTTGCCAGGCCCTTCCATTCGATAATTAAGGTACATCAGCGAGGTTAAGATTTAGCATGCGGGACACGAAGTTGCCATGGTAGGACGAGGAAGTAATCTTTAAGAATCCTCTCGGATTAAGTGGACTTCTCGAAAAATTTGTGCACTTTAAGACGAAGAGATGCAACACGAATCGAATGCCGGCGAGTTTTTTTTTTTTATTCACTAAACCATGCCCGCTTTGAGAATGACGCCCTATCCTGAGCAACTCGGGCATTTTTAATTTTCCTTCGAATCACGACGAAGAAAGACATCTTTGGGGCTTTGGAGCCAATAGAAAATACCCCGATTCAACGAGGACTTCGTCCTCTCAGACCTATAAATGGTGCCCTCCCTTGCCATTCTTTTCACACCAAGCCCAACCAAAGTTGATTTCATCGTTCCTGTAATTTCACTAGCGAGTCCTTAGAGATCGATCATGGGTGTGTTCACGTTCAGTGATGAGTTCACTTCCCCCATTCCTGCAGCGAGATTGTTTAAGGCCTTGATTGTGGACTCTCAGAACCTCATCCCCAAGCTCATGCCTCAAGTTATCAAGAGCATTGACGTCGTCCAAGGCGATGGAGGAGCTGGAAGCATCAGGCAAATCAATTTCGCTGAAGGTGAATCTTTCTCGAGGGTTTTCAAGTATTGATGCTGCCAATCTTGCGTAATGGAATTGCAAGTTTTCATTTAAAAAAAAAAAAAGCGATAAGATGACCCATCAAAAAGAAAAACATGGCGATCGTTAAAATGTTGATTAGAGAAATTTTCCTAGAGATGTTATATGTCTTCTGTGATTAATTCAAATCTAAGTAGTACGTTTGTCCCATTTCATATGTAGGTAGCCAACTCAGCTGCATGAAGAACCGAGTAGACGAGCTGAATGAAGAGACATTCACATATAAGTATGCACTGATCGAAGGTGGTCCATTGATGGAGAAGTTTGAATCTATTGCTTACGAAGTTAAGTTTGAACCCACGCCGGACGGCGGGAGCAAGAACAAGATGACCAGCACCTACTGTACCAGGGGTGATTTTGAGCTCAGAGAAGAAGAAGTCAAAGCCGGCAAAGAGAGAGCCTTAGGAATGTACAAAGCCGTCGAAGCATACCTCATCCAAAATCCCGATGCTTATGTTTGATTCCGTAAGTTCCTTCTCTCAAATAAATTTGGAAGTACCCTCGGTACTTTGTTTCTTCTATAGTAAGTGTTTGGCTTGTCTTTTGGTGATGGACATGATCGTCCTTTTGAGTGTGGATGGCAATAAGTATGCATACTTTGTACCTCTTTCAAAGCGGTGGATCATTAGTGATTCATCCTGCGAAAGCATTCCAGCATTTTCCTGAATACCACTTCACTTTCCCAATAATCTCATAAGAAATCTCATCTAACTTTTTCTCGCGACATGCTTGTTTTGCTATTTGCTTTTAAAGATTCTCCAATGTCTAAACCGTAGATGAGCAAACCACGAAGTTCGCCATAGATGTGTGAGACACTATTTTCCCCTATGTCATATTGTATATTGCTATGAGATTGCATTTGACAGATGATCAAATCACGAAAATCTTCCTTGCCGTGCCTAAGAAGGTGTGGACTCTTAAATGTTATGAGTGCAGATATGGTAGTGACAAAAATAAATTCACTTATATGATATATGTTTTTATTCTTAGATTTCTGAAGTATAAAAAGAAAACCTAAGGTTTTTACGCCCCCATGTTTATAGAGAGAGGAAAAATTCTCACTTTGTTTGGCCATTTTTCCTTGGATTGATTCATTTTGCATAATGTTTCATAAATCAGATAACATGACGCACAAAACATGGCCGACCGGTATGATTACCAATATGTCTATAAAGTCAAAATATGTCGCCATCAAATTTGAAAAATAAAATTAATGGCGATATTCTTTTTTGTCTGTACATACGGAACCAATAGAGAAAATAAGAGAATTTGATGTTGATTTATATGCGAACTAGCATATGTGCACTATGTATGGGAGAGATCGACAGTCAAAAAATAAAGTAAAATCAATTTATTCTGTAATGCATGTGTGTACTTGTTTGTAGGGGTTCGTGTGCATGCTATACATATACGTTATGCTTAGGGTACATATGATACAATAGCATCCAGAGTCCACTTGCTGAATATATCTGATTCCATTGGCTTAACTATTCAAGTTTGGTTTAACACATAATCTTATACTACCTCTATAGTTAGATCCGATGCGTAGCGTATATTAGAAATTTATATTTGTGGTCTTCTTATCTGTTGATAACATTTCATGTTATGTGACTGAAATCTCCCAGAGTTTCATTCTATCAAATCAAATTCTCCTTTCTGGAATGCATAAACAGATGATCCAAAGAAGACACAGCACCTTCTGGAACTTGAAGGGGCTAAGGAGAGACTACATATCTTCAAAGGAGAATGGCAGGAAGAAGGGTCTTTTGACTCAATAGTTGATGGGTGCGAAGCTGTCTTTCATACAGCATCACCGGTTTTTTTCTCAGTTTCGAACCCTGAAGTATCTGCATATTGCAGTTTTACATCGTGATTTCATGTATTTGTTAAGTGTATAGCATCGCATTTTTCGAATTCTAGTTCCTTTTCCCTTGTCATCTGGTGCAGTTTATCAGATAGGAAAGCATTAGGCCAAATACAAGAAGTTCATCACGAAGCAAGGCTGTCCACAACAAGGGAAGATCGTCCACAGCTGCAGCACCTGCCACGAGTTGATCAGTTGAAATCTCCTGGACGAACAATTTTTCTCCGTATTTAATGCTCTCAGCAAGAGCATGTAAAGTGCCTTAGTGGCAGCAGGTCATGACTATAACAAAACATTTTCTTACTGGTGTACGATACAAGCAAAAACTGATATATGTGAATGATGTCCCTGCAGTACAGGAGTTCGAAGCTTACCTTTAGAGCAAACATCCCAAACAAAGAAGAGCCCTTGAGAGCACGATCAACAGAAGTTGGTACATCAGGAGATACATACTGATAAATAATCCATACAAGCCCATACCAAATATCAGCATGACAGTTCCAGCTAGATAAACATCTGTATCAGACATATGTATTATTGGCATCAGCTTGACATGGGAGGAAAAGATATATGGAAGAGATGGGAAGAATAATCAGTTCAAGAAATAGAACACACGCTTTACAGGGATGACACAAGAGTACAATGTCAGTATTTGAAACTTCATTTTTTAAAACATTGCAGCATGATTGTGGGAACCAGTTTTTTTCAGACTCTACTTGCTCGATGGAACTCGATGTACAAGGCCGTGATGATTGGAACACGGTACCAAAGATAAATTGCTAATATCAAATTTAGTAGCTTTTATTCCTACTGAGGATACATTTATTATGGAGTAAAGCAGCTAAACGGAATTAGACATACAAAGAGATGAAACATAGAATTACATAAAACAACTTTTTTCTACTGACAAGTACAGCTCTTCAGCTTGATGACCAAACCAGATTATGGAACATATTGAAATGTAGACTCCAAGCATGGACCTGAAGGTTGAGGACCTAAAAAAGTTAGAGAATTATAAGAGGACTTAGATGAATTATTTCTGCCATGTCAATGGCTAACTCAAAGGAATGATATGGAGTACTTAAAGTATACAAAAATTTGATACAAGATTAAGCAAAATGGAATAAAAGGATTTCATATAGCCAAGCCCACCGTGTGGAATAAAGCTTAGTTACAGTACTTGTTGTAATGGCTCACTTAAAGGAAGCTAACCATCATGCAGCCTCTCCTCTCATAGAGATACAGTGCATGGGAATTAACTACTTAATATCCTCAGAAACTAAGTTAATCAAGATCAACTACCCTATGTTATACATCATTTCTGCTGTCGAGATGAATGTGTGGAAAATATCAGTGATAGAAATGCTAAAAGTTCAATGAGCTCCCTTGTTCTAAATGATGCTTGTCCAATGCAGGAGATAATCCCAGGGCAAAGTATCTATCAGGCCCTTACCAATGGCTTCAACCAGTTGAAGAACCATCTGTCCAGTGTGAATTCCTTTCACGCAGCTTGTCTAGTACACTTTATACACATCAACAATGTAAACACTACCCTAAACAGATCAGAAGCAGTCATATTCTGCACCACATCGAGGAGAACAGTATCTTGGTTTGAAAAAAAAAAGGGATCTCAGCTAGGAAAGGATCAAAACCTGTCCTCTGGGTTAAGACAGTAAGATTGTGTAGAAAGGGGTTTGAAAAGGCCTCTATTTAATCAGCAAAACACGAGTTAGTAAGTAAATCAAATAAATCTATGTCAGAAGAGGGTATGTAATGGATTTTATTTAGATACACAGTGCTAACTGTTAAGCACCAAATTAATTTGTTCCAAATTCCCAGAAATAACAATAGAAATTGCGTAGCATATAGCATCTTCTAGTGTTATGTATTACATGAGGAAGCATGATGAGCTGCCAGTCGCTATATATCTGTCAGTCAAGAACTCGGTTAATCCTTGGAATACAGAAAGCACGAGCAACTCAGCAACATCTAGAAATGCATCATTCCCTTCACCCCTTTTACTGGGTTGGCGGATCAAGTTCTTCCATTAAGTATCTATAGTTCGCAGCCTCAGTGATATTCATTTCAGCATACTTTGAAAACTATTGCTGAAAACGCGTAGTAGGATTTAATAATTCGTGATTTTAAGGTTCAAAACATTTAACCAACATGGGCATTAAAAGTAGCAGGAGGGCTTACATTTAGGAAGCACAAAACCGAACCAGCCAATGAACCTCCAATAGCCAAAAGAGCCGAAAAGCGGAAGTCAAAGATCACCTGCTCAGCAATGGAGGACTACTCTTTGAACATACATGCACTAATAAAGGCAATCAATACGAAAGAATACACTGGTCAAGAAATCAGAATTAAAGAGCCACATCCATTAAAGCTTTACAATCAAGCACAGCTCATTACAAGTCCACTGCAATAGCTATTGCAGTTGATGATACAACCTTTAATTCATCAGGACCCTCCAGCAATTAGGCATATATACTCAGTATGCAAAACAGGATCTCAAACATTCAAAACCACCAAACCCAAATCATTGAAGCTCTTTCTAACTCTCTAGCTGAGCAATAAACAAACTTCCCACGGCTAAGGATCATCAATTGATCGAAGAAGTGCAATCTCCCTCGGCACCACAGGGCCAGGTCTGAAATCCTTCAATGGGCGATGAAGTTCCTCTCCGATAAGGACTTCTATCATTTCATCGCCCGTTTTTCGTTTGGTACTCTTTGCCACCTTATTTGGAAGTACAGGAACGACATCCTTTTTAGAGACCATATTTTGGCAGTTCCGATCATTAAAAATCATCTCATTAAAATTGTTAAGAATAAGGCCTTAACATTCAGAAATGTCGATGACAATCCGAGGAACAGAAGACTTCAAAGTAACTGGGGTTGGGGTAGATCTTTGCATCTTGTTTTCCACCCTTGCGGATCCGTAGTCTTCCTTGGAGTGGAACGGAGACTGCTTTTGGAAGGCTCGTGGCCCCTAACTTCTTGGTCGTGGATGTGTGCTGTTTGGGTATCACGGTGATTCATGCCGAGGGTTCTTTCGTAGTTCCGTTTGTTGTTTTGGGTAGTGCTAGTTTGCCTGCCTTTTCTTTGTTCGCTGCTCTCTTGTTCAGCAGCTTCCACTGATTATGACTTGTTATCTTGTTGAGTGCAAATTGTGACACAGTATCTTGCGTAAATTGTTGGTTCAAAGCTGAAATGAATTATTACCTCACACAAAAAAAAAAAAAAAAAAAACAATTGATCGAAGAAAGAGCAAACAATGGAGTGAACGGACAAGCTAAAGAACCGGGTCGGTTCGGCTCACATTTTCGATGTTCGACTCAGCGGCCTGAACGAAACGGACGAGGGGACTGCTGTTGGGACCAGCGGGTGCGTACTTGAAGCTCTTGTCCGGCGCTCTGGCGGAAGACAGGACGGTCCCGATCGAATTCGTGGCCGTCGACGGCGTGCTGGAGGCGACGGGATGGAGAAGGCCACGTCGTTTCCATGGCGGTCGGCCATGAGTTTGCAGTCGTTCGGACAGAGACACGGGCGATACAGAGCCGAGGAGAAGAGAGCCATCGGACACAGACGCACGATCAGACACAGAAACAGAGATATAATTTTCAGTCATTGTGGCGGGTAACCGTTAATTTATCAACGGTCGAGATTGCATCCGGACGCACTGCGCTTTTCACCGGCCAAAGGTGCAAGTACAACTACAGATATTTCTCATCCGGCCGTTAATAAGTTTACTGCTCCCAGTATGAACTTACATATAAATTGCTTGGAATTGTAAAGAAATGTTTGATACTTTTCTGAATCTATATCAAAAGTTAGTAAATAACTAAAATTAGTTGGTATCTAATGGGATCAAGTCGGCAAGTCGATCATATTAAGATTGGTAACTTTTGAATAAAAGTCTCTGACTTTAAAGTTTTGGTAAGTCATAATTGAACAAAAGTTACTAATGTCATTAAAGCATTTGGTGATCTTAAAAGTATAAAAAAAAAAATGCCAGTAAATGATTGGAATTGGAATCTTAATGTGATGGATGTCAATGCACCAATCAAATCAAAGTCAATAATTTCTTGTATAGGTTAGTGAGTTCCATTGGGTTGATCAGCTATAGATAAATATTTGTAGATAATTAAAATATGCGAGAATTTATCTTGTAAGAATGAATGTCAGATACTTGTCAAAATTTGTTAGTTACTGATGCGTGACTTGGTAACCAAATAGACACTTTTTGTTGATATTTGACATATGCAATTCTATAGATAGATACAGATAATATAGTAATACAGCACATGGTCGTGTTCATTATTTCTTGGCATGTCCCTAAACGTGGATGCTGGACCAAATCAAGGGTTCGAGTCTTCTAGAATAAGGATCGAAAACCATTTACCTTCAACCTTGTCGCCTATTTCTTCGAAGCTTTGCCCTCCTGTTTCCAATCGGCAACCACCTTTCGGCAATTCTATAAGATCAAAGTATGCCTCCGCCCAAGAACTTTTGATGTGCAAGACAATGGTTGGAACTAAGATACCAACAGCATATCCAAGGCCAACGCTCAAGTAAAACCATTGATCGATGAACTCATCATCACTGCCACCATCCTCGGTTGTCCCTGGTTTGTCAGGTTCGTTGGCTGGACAAGTGACATTAAGGGGAGCACCGCAAAGTTGCGGGTTTCCATAGAATGAGGAAGGGTTGAATGTCGTCATCTGTTGTGTGTAAGGAATCTTGCCCGAGAAATTATTATTGGATAAGTTCAAATAACTCAAAAATGACAGTGACAGCATGCTTTGGGGGATTGCATGAGAAAACCTGTTGCTTGAAAGATCAAGGGATGCCAATTGGCCCATGCTCGAAATGCTTTCAGGGATTTCACCACCAATGCCATTCCTTGATAAGTTCAAAATGAGCAATCCAGCAAGTTTAGTAATTTCTTCTGGAAATTCTCCATCTAAATTATTCCCGGAGATGTCTATGCTAGTGACAAGGGAAAGAGTCTTGGTGTATAGTTGGGGCTGGCTTTTTGTAGTCACTAGGAAGTTCTCTTCATAATACACACCTCTGAACTTCCCATAGAATAGGTACTCGTTTCTTTCTCGCCCTTCCACCATTGCTTTAAGATCTCCAAAGCTTGAAGGAATGTTACCTGTCAAATTGTTTTCTGCGAGATCCAGTACTTGCAATGAGCTCAAACTTGAGAGCTCATGAGGAATTTCTCCAGAAAATGCATTGGACCTCAAACTTAAAATTCTTAACTTGATGAAACCCTCCGCCATCCAGCTAGGTATGGTGCCATTCAATTGGTTGTTGCCAATATCTAGTGTTTCTAAGCTCGACAGATTCTTGAATGAAGATGGAAGGTCTCCTGAAAGCTTATTGTTGCTCAGGTGTAGAGACCGAAGCTGTTGTAATTGGCCCAAAGACGCGGGTATCAACCCAGATAAAGAATTGTTTTGCAGGTCGAGTACCTCTAGTGTTGAGCAGTTCCCTATGCTTGGAGGAATGCTTCCACTCAAATTGTTGTTTGCTAAGTCGATGACCTCAATGCATTGCATATTCTCTAAAAATTCTGGGAGCCCACCTGTTATTCTGTTAGATGAAAGGGAGAGGAAGAACAAAATTGACATGTATTTGCCTAGATTTTGCGGAATGCCACCTGAAAATTGGTTATTAGAGAGGTCTAACGAATTAATCTCAAAAGTGGGAAGGGGTAAGGGTCCCTGAAAAAGGTTAGAGCTGAGGTCAACTTCTGCATAACGAGGTACTGGCAATGGATTAGGTAATTGGCCTTGCAACCGATTTAGAGACATGTTTAGGAGAGAAAGATTGGAAGAAATGTCCCAAAACCAGCTTGGCACAGGCCCCGAAATGCTGGCATTTGAAAAACCAAGATGCTTGATCCTATTTTGATGTCTAAGCCAGGCAGGGAAAGACGGACCAATCTGGCACGATCCCATGCCAAGTTCCCAGACTTGGAACGGAGGCATCCAATCGGCACTGACATTTAAAGTGAAAGAGTTGGATGAGAGATCTAAGGTCTCGATCTTGCGTAGATTTGCAAAATGGTCTTCCGATAGTATACCCGACAAATGATTGTAAGACGCGTCTAAATAGTCCAACTTGGAAAGCTGTCCCAGATCAACGGGAAGAGTCCAATTTAATCGGTTCCTACCAAGGCCCAGATTGGTGAGGTTCTCCAGAGTCCCAAGAGGAGGAATCGGCCCTTCAAGAAAATTATGGTCAAGGGTAAGTTTCTCGAGGTTTTTAAGTTGGCCCACCCAACTTGGCAGATAACCCCTTAGCCGATTGTTGCTCAGTCTCAAGTACCTCAAATTAGGCAGAGGACTCAGGGAATCACAAGTTTCAGATCCCCCCTGCAAAATTTCCGGCAAAGTACCTGTCAAGTTATTGTCGGATAAATCAAAATTAACTAAAC
This sequence comes from Eucalyptus grandis, assembly GCF_016545825.1. Classification (NCBI taxonomy): domain Eukaryota; kingdom Viridiplantae; phylum Streptophyta; class Magnoliopsida; order Myrtales; family Myrtaceae; genus Eucalyptus; species Eucalyptus grandis. The sequence goes on along the minus strand of NC_052615.1, from coordinate 13,077,366 downwards.
TGCAAAGTGAACCAATTGAGCTCGGTATTCCTCCCTTGACAAGATTCTCAGAAAGGTCAAAATCACTGAGAGTGGTCATTTTCCCGATGGAAGTGGGAAGTCTTCCATGTATTTTGTTACCAGCCAAATACATAACTTCTATCCTTTTCCACGATCCTTGGAACAATTGAGTGCAACTGACTGAGAGATTATTGTTACCAGATAAAATTAGTATTTGCAAACGTGGCAGCTCGCCTAGACCAAGAGGGATCCTTCCATATAGACCACTGTAACTCATGTCAACGCCAACGAGGCTGCTTGCATTCACAAGCCATTGAGGGAACTCTGAATCGAATCTGTTGGATTTAAGGTCCAGAACAACGAGTGAAGTGAAGTTCACCAAACCAGGTGATGATATCGAACCAGATAGGCGACAATCGGACAGATGCAACCCAGACAACGACGGAATCTGGTTTAGCACATTGATCCACGTGGAACCGACCATTGAGAGGTCCACTTTATCAAGCGCAAGATATTTTAGAGAACCAAGACCAGAAATCCACCCAAGATTATTAGTACTTAAGCCAGAAAAGTCAGAAGAAAGATCAAGATACTGCAAGTTTGACAAATTTCCTAGATTTGGAGGAATTGCACATTCAAACCCGGCTTTTGACAAGTTTAGGTACTGCAGGTTCTCCAAAGAGCCAAGAAATTCAGGAATTGGAATGCCATAAAAGTGATTCGAACTCAAGTCCAAGAATCTCAAAGACTTGAGTCGCACTAATGAAGGTCTAATTTCTCCACTCAGCCAATAACCACACGTACCAGAGTCGCCGTGAAGATCAATGCTTATTACCCCTCCGGTCCTCTCATCGCAGCCTATTCCTCGCCACTGGCAGCAATTGCTTCTTTGCCACGAGGACAGGCGATTATCGAGATCATGAAGGCCATTTTTGAAGTCAATTAGAGCTTCCCTATCAGACTCTGAGCAATTCCCGGCAGGGGTGTTGCCATCACAAGGCGATAGCCATGCTAAAATGGAGATAGAGACTAGTATGATGCAAAGGGATGAATCTCTCGCCATCTTGATTAGAAGATGTAAAATTGAGAGTAGCAGTACAAGGACCGATATCCTGGGATTAGTTTTTTAAGTATTGCTTGACAAGTCAAGCGGGATTAGCGGGGGATCGACGGGATAATCACGAGATGTCCAAAGAAAGTTAAAGAGATGTGGACTGGCTAAGTCTCTGTGAGTAAAATATTCTGGCATGGAGTGTAAAAATGTTCAGTGACTTGGAAAAACTAAAGCTTAATACCCTGAGAAACCCGAAACTGATACACTTACGATAAAATTATCCTAAATTAATTTTTTGATTATGAAAAATCCCAAATTGGTACGTTTATAACAAATTTACCCCAAATGACACAAAAAAACCCTAAACTAGTATACCTATGATAAATTTATCCCTAACTAATTTTTTCAACCACCAAAAACCCCAAAACTAGTACAATTTTAACAAATATACCCTTCGTAAAATTGAATTAACACCATAAAAACCACAAAAATGATACAATTGTGATAAACAGAAAGTAAATCCCAAATTGGTACACTAATTAACTGTTACGTATCATCCAATTCAGTAATTTGATAGTAAAATTTAATGAAAACTAATAGTGAGTAAATTTGTCACAAGTATACCGGTTTGAATCTCTCGCCATCTTGATCAGAAGATGTAAAATTGTAGGCAGCCGTACAAGGACTAGTATCCTAGGACTAGTTTGTTTCAAGTATTGCGTGACAAGTCAAGCGGGATCAGCGGGGGATCAGCGTGATAATCACGAGATGTCCAAAGAAAGTTAAAGAGATGTCGACTGGCTAAGTCTTTGTGAGTAAAATATTCTGGCGTGGAGTGTAAAAAGGTTCAATGACTTGGAAAAACTAAAGCTTAATACCCCGAGAAACCCGAAACTGATACACTTACAATAAAATTATCCTAAATTAATTTTTTGATTACGACAAATCCCAAACTGGTATGTTTATAACAAATTTACCTCAAATGACACAAAAAACCCTAAACTAGCATACTTATGATAAATTTATCCATAACTAATTTTTTCAACCACCAAAAACCCCCAAACTAGTATAATTTTAACAAATATATCCTTCGTAAAATTGAATTAACACCATAAAAACCACAAAAATGATACAATTGTGATAAACATAAAGTAAAACCCAAATTGGTACACTAATTAACTGTTACGTATCATCTAATTTAGTAATTTGACTTAGAGAGTAAATTTGTCACAAGTATACCGGTTTGAATCTCTCGCCATCTTGATCAGAAGATGTAAAATTGTAGGTAGCCGTACAAGGACCAGTATCCTAGGACTAGTTTGTTTCAAGTATTGCTTGACAAGTCAAGCGGGATTAGCGGGATAATCACGAGATGTCCAAAGAAAGTTAAAGAGATGTGGACTGACTGAGTCTTTGCGAGTAAAATATTCTGGCGTGGAGTGTAAAAAGATTCAATGACTTGAAAAACTTAGTGTTAATACCCTAAAAAAAAACCCCAAACTGATACACTTATGACAAAATTACTTCAAATTAAGTTTTTAACCACGAAAATTTCAAACTGGTACATTTGTAATAAATTTACCCCAAATGACCACAAAAAATGAACTAGTATACTTGTGATAGATTTATCCCTAACTAATTTGTTCGAGAATCAAAAACTCCCAAACTAGTACAATTGTAACAAATATACCATTCGTTAAATTGGATTAATACCATAAAAACTAGAAAAATGATACAATTGTGATAAGCATAAAGTAAATCCCAAACTGATATACTGATTAATTGTTATGTATTATCTAACTCAGTAATTTGATAGTAAAATTTAACAGAAACTAATAGAGAGTAAATTTATCACAAGTATACTGGTTTGAGATAAAGTTGTTAAAGGTGCACCAATTTGAGATTTTAGGTGGACTGATTGAGTCTTTGTGAGTAAAATATTCAAGCTTGGAGTATAAAAAGGTTCAATGAGTTGAAAAACTAATAGCATTTACTGTATTTAATTCATTGTTTGGTTTTGGAGTCAAAGAGACGGTATTCATGGATTCATTCACATCAACTAGTCATCCCATTCTCGTATCAACGTCAAATCTTATTTATGATATTGTGCCATCTCATTCGCGGATCTCGTTTCTCAACTATCACATCAAGTCAGCTTTTGAAATTGCATTTCTTTTTGACCAACAACAAAAAGAATTTCTTGATGGGCACACTGCCCGTAAGAAAAAAGGTTCATGTTGAGTCCAGTTATCTTCATTGATGGCAAACATGAGTGCAGGACTTGGAGACTTGAATAGAATGGGGGCGGGCGGGGGCGGGGGGATTATATTTATCTTTTCGTAAGTTTAAGTCGAGGAAAAAAAACAGAAGGGGATTTAGAGAATCTTGGGAGTCTGATTTGCAATTTTCTTGCCCATGGATCTATAATTTACGAACTGATTTCTTGACCTTATTGAGTCCCAACAAGTCTTTACCCCTTCATTTGTTAGACCAATATCAGAAGGCCTGATGTAGAGAAAAAAACTGAGTTTGATCCAATTTTCAATTTAGTCCCACCTTTCGAACTTTCTCACCTTTTCATTTCGCTTCAAATTTAGCTGACCGTCGATGCAGGATAATGTTGTCTGGATAACTTCCTATCTTTTTCTATCTCTCAATCATCTTCCAAGCATAAAAAAACTTTCCACAAGTCTGGTTTTTAGTTGGCAGAGAGAGGGGAGGTTCGTGGAGCTTTTGGAGGGTTGAGGGAGGGAGGGAGGGAGGGAGGGAGAGGGAGAGAACCGCTCTGTATGTTTCAACGTTCCCGTTTTTTTCCTTTTTATACAGTTATTATTTTTACTTAAAAAATAATTGCTCGCTCTTTCTGGGATAGGCGCTCATGGCCTCTACCTGCTGCGGCCGACTTGATCCCTAATCCTGGGATCATGCTGTTGCCTTCTCTCTCTCTCTCTCTCTCTCTCTGTAGAGGAAAAAGGCGGGGTTGTAAAAAGGGGTTGGGCCAGGCGAGAGAGGAAAAGGGAAAAAAAGTGAAAAAAAAGAAGAGGCGGAGCCGCCCTCGGCCCGGTCTCGCTTTTCCCTCCTCCTCCTCTTCTTCTTCTTCTTCTCTCTCTTCAATTAATTGTTATTATTATAATAATTTTTAATTATTATTTTTGTAATTAATTTTTTAAGTTATTTAATTAACTGATTTTTTAAGATTTTGATTTTTAATGCTAGTAATGCAGATGTTCCTAACATCTATATGATTTAATGAGAATTTTTATGCAATTAATGAATGATTAAATTGATTAGTCAAGTAAATGTCACCTATTGTGGTAAGTATAAATGACTCACTTAATCAGCTTAATAATAAAATTTACAATGGAGAGTAATATCTTACCAATTAAATTATCAATTTTTTTAATAGTGCTCACTATTTACTGTTTGAAGAGTAAAAAAATAGAATTTAATATTTAATATTCGTATGTTATGAAACAACTTTTAATTCTCAAGTTCGATGCTTAAAAATTTTAGAGCTTAATAATTGGGAATTTTTAACACTTATTTTTCAATTTTATCAAATCAACCCATAACAGTGTTTATAATGTCTAACTTACCAACTATAATTTTTCTCGTATTAATTTCCTCCATGATATCCTTTTCATTCGTAAGCTATGAAGTTAATAAATATCAATTAGTCTGAATAACAAAAGTAGCATGTTGATTTCTTTATAGCATTCAAAAGCTATTCTCTACTGAAAAATTGTATCATTAAGACATAAGAAAAATTTAAATATTATTGACGAAAAAATATTTTTAAGATGTTAATAGCTCTTTTGACATGATATGAGAGAGAACACTAATGTAGTTGCTATTGATTTTAAATTTTCAACCTTTCAACCCTCGCAAAAACATAATTGTTAAAGGCATTGAAAACTCTAATCAATTTTGTAGGAGAAAGAAGAAGAAATAAGTTTTTAACCATAAGAGATCTGCAGTCATTTCCCTCTATTAATCTGTAATTGAAGATAACCTAAATAACATCCTGATTATGAAAAAAAAATTTGAGTTCGATATACTAGATTATGTGATTTTTGTTAATTGATTTTATCCATAAATGGGGTTTTTGCATAGAAAGTTATATTTCTTTTCTTTTAAAAATAGAAGAACTGCTTATGTAAACGTAATCAAATGGCCTCTTAATTATTATGCATATGTCGCCATAGACATAACATGTTCCTATAGTGAATTAACGAAAGGTTCAAACAAATGAAATTATTTCAAAAACTAAAACTTTAATGTGATAAAGACCTATACATATGGCCCATTTGATTAATACTAAGTTGGTTGGGACCGACCTTGAGCCTATGCATTTAAGTCCTTATGAACCTGGTTAGATAGTGTTGTGGATAACAAGAGATTTGAATAATAAAATAATCAGAGTAGGAAATAAATCGGATACCAGATTTACGTGCTTCAATCGTTGTGACGTACATATACAAGGAGGGCAACATATAATTTCACTATAGATTAAACGTTATAACAAAGATTATGACCACATTCAAATTACTCAAGCACTCACAGTATTTTCTAGCCTTTGATTGCATCACATAACTCACATGGTATTGGACCTTATAACTTCTCACGAAATAATCTCTAAATTTCACAAAAGTATTAAATCCTGAAAGCATTGTAGCACTGTAGCCTACTGTTTAAGGGCTTTAACACTCTCGAATTTCACATGATGTAATTTGATGAAGAAGAATCTTGTATTACGAACAAAATAGCTTACGGCCACAACACTAGTACACCCAGATGATGTGAACTCAACATGTAGGAATTATCCTACTTGGACCGTACCAAACAGGAATATGATTTCCACGGTGCACCGCCGTAGACATCCACACACCTTTAACTTTCGGACTTTCATTTAATAGAGTGAACTTCCTTCCAATTCATTTGGGGTTGGAGTTCGGCTTAAACTTGAGATATAAATTAATAAATCGATTAATGGTGAGAATTTAATTTCTTTTCTTTGTCTTTTCCCTATTTTCATAATCATTAAAGAAAATACCATAAAATTTTCTTTTACCAATTGAAAGGTGATGACACATGACTTGATGGCGAGAGCTTCAAGAGTTTCGAACTGCTAGGATTTTGGGCATGTAGAAGTAGGGGTGTGTAAAAAAATTGGGAATTGCCTAAAATCAGATGGGACCGACTCAGAACTATTGGTTTCCACGGGATTGGTCTGATTTTCGGTTCTAAAGTACTAGAATAGGTGAATATTGGTCCGGTTTTGGTGCTATGTGTGGAATTGCTCACTTGAACTGGACCGATACATACATACATATACACACACACACACACACACACATATATATATATATATATATATATATATATTTTTAATTTTTAATTTATAAGTTTTAACTTTTCACATTGAAGCCCCAATTTCCTCTTTGCCTCTTTATGTCTCTTGCCTGAATCATCTCGTGATCTTATCTCCGTTTCTCACTATCACTCTTGGTGGCCCTTCACCTCGTTGATCCCTCTCTTTCTCGCTCTAGATCCCCTATGGCCTCATTGCTCCCTTTGTCACTATCGTTCTTGGTTGCTTCCGACCTCTGACCTCGTAGTTCACTCTCAAGCCTCATGCCTCTTTTGAAGTGGGGACATTTCGACCAGTTTTTTGGACCCACCCGAGAACTGAACCTCGGGGTTAAGTTCCCAAGTGGGTCCATGGAACCAATAGGCAATTTTCGATTCTAATTTTTCAAAACTCATTCGTATTAGGCGTTCCAAGGAACTGATCACCCCTATGTAGCTCAATGTTCCAAAATAAGACTAACCTATCTCTTTAATTAATTAGTTGATTTTGATTTGTCGTTTGTGACGTATCCATTAAATTGAGATACTTTAAAAATAAAAATACTTCCTTATATTTAATCTGCGAGTAATGGAAAATGAACTCACACACGACAGATTCCATTATCCTACATCCACTTGGCTACATTTGCCAAATTTAGTAATGTATGCTTACATGTGACAGGGCTATGGAAAAGATCATGAATGTGTGAGACAAGTATCATATCTTACGAAACATGGTTATTTCAGCCCATAATTAGGGATTGCCTTTTAGCCTCCAAACCTCATGAACTTGCTCCATATACTCTTAAGTTTCAAGTGTTTTCTGATTCATAGAATCTAGAGAGCTGTAAGTGGAGAGCATACTCACAACCAATATATATATTTCAATTTTTATCATGTCTATAGTTAGAGACATCACCCAATAGAGTAATAAAGTGAGTGCAACTCTCCATGTATTCAGTAACAGTTTGGGACCAAAGTCCCATTTCAATATTAATAATCCACCAATAACGGGCTGAAGTCCCCATTCAATATTAATAATCTAATGACGATTTGGACCGAAGTTTCTATGTAATATCCATAACCAACAGAAGTCACAATTTGGTATCAGTGTTTCTGATATTTAACTGCATCAAAATTCCATTTCAGTATAAAAAATTCACTACCCATAACAGCGCGAATTCCCGGTTTAGTATTGGTGACAGATTGAATCCTCAATTGAGAAGAAAAGTTTTAAAAAAGTCATAAACCTTTTGTATTTGTGCCAATTTAGTCCTAAACCTTTTTTTGGTGCCAATTAAGTCCTAAATCTTTTTACGTTGTGCCAATTTAGTCCTTTCCAACCAATTTTGCCTGGATTTTGCTGACTGGATGCTGGCCGACTGACGTGGTATGATCGGTGCTGACATGGACAACTTTTAATAATATTTTAATATTTTTTTGATTTTTTGATTTATATTTTTGATTTGATTTTATTCTTTTTATTTTTTCTTCTCCTCCTTCTTCCTCCAACCGGTCGCCAGACCTCGGTGACTGGCTAGAGGTGACGGCCCGCGAGGTTGAGGTCGACCTCGCCAGTGGCCGCAAGGGTGGCCTAGGTGGCAAGGCTCGCCCTTGCCAGATCTAGCGAGGGTCAAGCCTCGCCCATGGCCGACGAGGGCGAGCCTCGCCAGCTTGGCACGAGGCCGCCCTTGAGGCTCACCCTTGCCGAATCTCGCGAAGGCGAGCCCCGCTAGCCTAGCGCGAGGCCAGCTTGAGATGGCCCACGTTGCGGCGGCCTCACACTGGGCTGGCGAGACTCGCCCTCACCGCCCAGGCCTCAAGGGCGGCCTCGCGCCGGGTGGGTGAGACTTGCCCTCGCAGCTTAGCATGAGGCCACCCTCAACCTCGCCGGCCGTCACCTCTGGTCGGTCACCGAGGTCCGGCGACTGATTGGAGGAAGAAGGAGGAGAAGGAAAAAAGAAAAATAAAAAATAAAAAAAAGTAAAAATAAAAAATAAAAAATAAAAAATAAAAAATAAAAAAATAAAAAATAAAAAATAAAAAAAGAAAAGCAATTCAAAAATATTAAAATATTATTGAAAGTTGTCCACGTCAGCCGGCCGGTGTTTAATAAGCAAAATCTGCTCAAAATTGGCTGAGAATGATTGAATTAGCACAACGTAAAAATGTTTATGACTTAATTGGCACCAAAAAAAGGTTTAAGATTAAATTAACACAAATGCAAAAGATTTAGGGAAAATATCAAATAAGGACTTGAAGTGGAGTTATTTTCTCAAAAAATGACCCAAAGTGGACACTGTCTCAAATAAGGATCTGAAGTGGCTAACTTACTCTCAATTAAGGACCCGAACTTCTAATTTTATTCACAGCCAAGGGTACTTTTGGCTAAGAACATTATTGTTTATTTTTTGTCTCTCTCTTTCTTCTTTTTTCTTTCTTCATCTTTCTCACTCTCTACATCACCTCAATTATCAGCCCCTCCATTGCACTTTGTGTCATCTTGTTGTATGACCAAGATTGAGTTTTCTTTAACATGAGCCATTACAACGTCATCTAACTCGTTGAAAATTTTAAATTTTGCTTCTCAAAATGGTTTGTAGACAATTCCACGAAGCTGAAATGAGCGTTCAAAAATAAGTTCTTTTTCTTCCAACATTCATTGCAAATTTTGATCTCAAAGCCATAATATGAATCTGCTTTTGCTGAGACTCAACTTTTTGTTCAACTCCCAAGCTATGCTACTAATCCCTTTGGTGACGTATTTCTCTCACCTTAAGAGTGCATCAAACTCCACTTATTCCGGGCCTTTTGCTAACCCAGCAACTCCAATTTTTTTGTGCTATTTTAAGTCCTGCTTGCCAACAACAGAGTAGCAATATCCAAGCATCACCAGATCGTCTTGTTTGACTAACTTATGTCTCTATTCAAATTACACTTGGTGATCAACAATTTCACGCCAAAGAACAATTTTGTTGCAGCTGGCGACTATTTCAACCTCGGCAAGAGTTTGCCTTTCTTGCATAAATTCAATCTTTCAAAGATCCCCCTTCCCCTTTGCAATGCCAATGGCTCCTTTCAATAATCCTTAGTATGGAGACACCCACTCACACTCTTGCCATTCTCATCGACACAGCTCTTCTCCTCAATCGATACCTCATCTTGAGATTGATCATTAGTTGTATCTGACATCATTAATTATAGAAACTATTGTACTTCATTGCCCCATTGCTGCCATTGACAAGTCCTATTCGAGCTCTTGACCTCATCGACCACTGCCCTTGATAGAAAATCCAGCATCATCGTTGTTAGATGGAGGTCAATTCGAGCTTTAGGCTGAGCACAAGTGAGCTGAGATTTGATGCATCTTGAGGAATTGAGGATTTTAGCATCCGAGAAGGTGACTAGTAGCAAATAACTCCAATCCGACTTCTTGTCATTAGGACCAACTATGTGATGACATGAAGCTCACGAGGTCGCTAGTAGGGGCCCTAATTATGGTGTTGAAGAAGGAGGCAATATAGAGCGAAGGAGGAGGTGTGAGGAAGATGAAGAAAGAAAGAAAAATTAAAAAAAAAATGTTCTTGGACAAAACTATCCCAAGTTGTAAATAAGATTGAAAATTTAGGTCCTTATTTGAGACAAAATTAGTCACTTTGGATCATTATTTGATACAGTGTTCACTTTGGATCATTTTTTGAGAAAATGAACCCACTTCAAGCCCTTATTTGAGATTTTCCCAAAGATTTATGACTTTTTAAACACTTTTCCCCTCAATTGAGTATTAGTAATGGGTTGAAACCTCACGTAAGTTGAAATATACATAACTTTAGACAAAATAATTGAGTCATCATTTTGGAGGCTGATAGCGCGAAATCAAATACTAGTGTAACCGGACATGAATAAATATTTCTACACCCAACCTGGGACTTCTCGTCGTGGACTTGTCAAACACCAGTCTGGTCAAATTTGTTGAAATTTGGGCGAGATTTGAGGGACCAAGCAGAATTCAATTTCTCTCACTAGAAGTTGCCACGCATCTCTCTCCTTTCTCTGTCTAAAACCAAAAGAACATGGGCAGGCTCATTGACTTCTTCAAGAAGCAAAGCACGTGGCTTCTGGCCCATTTCTCCTGTTTTTTTTTAATTTCCTTTGTTATTTTTACTCTAAACATGTCTGGCATCTGGCGTATTTGAATCCCTTCCTTTATTTCATGTTTATATAATTTGACATGGATATAAACTATTCTCACGGTGTTCCTTCAATTACCACCTTTATCACGTGATTTCTCTATTCAAATTCATGTAAAATCTCAAAACTACTCTCTCACGATACTCTTAAACATTCTCGTCTGATTTAATTTTCCACATCTTCTATCCTGTGAATTTCTTTCATTAATGGAAATTAAATCTAGAGAGTTGATGGCATGTTGCTATGCATGAATTTAACAATGTAATTGCAATTTTTTAGCAAATTTATTACATATATTAAACTGAGTTTTTTTTTGTCGAAAATATAACTGAATTCGAACAGTCAAATCTCGTGAGATATACCCGGAATCAACATGTGTTCCACCATCTCTAATTATCCTAATATAGTTGCCACACTAAATTTAGCCACATTGGCGATTTGTTTCGTCAGGTGGTCCCTCTAGGAAAATTGTTTCCTCCTCCTCCTACATGATCTCAAATCTGGGGTAGGCTTGAGCTCATATATGAGATCTGAGGCTCGAGCACAAAGGCTAAACTCGGGTCCAGCGACAAAATGGACAAGTAGTGGCCATGCGAGTGGAAACCAGCGGCAAAGGAGTCAGCCGAGATTAGAGGGGTTGGTAATGAAAATCTATGGCGAGCGGTGGTGGAAAGCGGATGTCACAACTGTTGCCAAGGGCGGAAGCAACGATAGCCGGCTGAGGTGGCAGCGGTCCTCGTACCATTCAAGTGGCGCATCCGAAGTTCATGATCTCGTTTCTTCTCATGTGCTCAAGTCCACAATTTTTAGTTTTCACAATCAAAAGTGATATCTCTCTCACACAAAAAATAATTCAGCCAACTTAACTAAGTCACTAAAATGAAAGTAGACAGTCATCACATTTAATGGAATCCATTTGAGAGTTATATTCAACTCACTATTTTCAATGGTTCAGATTTGATTTAATGTATATATCATACCCATGGAAACTTAATCTCGATCAAATATGACCGTTGACCAATTTTTTTGTAACACAGAATTAGGAGATGGACTTGCAACTCTTTCCACACGGACAACAATGAGATTGAAGCACGAGATACCATTGCTTTTTGAAGTCAATGAACAGTTTACACATCTTTCTAAGCTACTTGGGGTGGGGACTCTGCTCTTACACACTTATTCATTATTGATACAAACCAAAGCAGCTTCAGGTGGGGGAACCTATAAGATTGGTTCATGACTATGGTACATGAAGATTTGCCACTGCTATAACTAAGCGAAACATAACTTAAAACTAGATAACTTGTACATCTTCTCCCATTTAGTCGCCGGACCACTATGGGGAGGCATTTGACACCCAACAAAGCTCTTCCTAGGAAAACGCCCGAGTCTGAATTGACTGGACAGGTCCTTGGTCACAGACACCCGTGGCTTCGGTCCCGGTTGCTCCGGCAAAGGCATCAGGGACTTCAGTTTGGGGACTCGTGGTGGGACTACGAGTGCTTTCTGGATGTCGTGAAACATGTCCATGTCTGAGTCATAGCGGTTGGAGGTGTTGAAGAACATGTGGAACACTTTCAAGTACCCGAGGTGGAGCTGCCTGCTCAGTTTAGGTAAGCTGCAGGGCTCCGCAAGGACGTGTTGGAGGAACTCTTTCTTCAGTTGGTGTAGCAGATGTTGCACGAAGTTGATGGAGTCCTCAATGCTAGCCTCGGGGTTTTCCTTTAGGTATAGCAGCACAAAGTTCAATTTCCCTTGCTTTTCTTCTTTCTGTAATGTGAGAGAGAGACAAGCAGGAGGGGCTTGTGAGGAGACAATCGTTAAAACAGGGAGACGAAATAAGATAGAGTGTACATAGGTGCACAATAAGAGCAACAATGAGCAAGTACTACCTGGGGAGCAGCGGCCAATTATAGCCGCTTGGCCAGCGGCCAGACTTAGCTCAATCATATTGAACAGTTCAAATAGCCTCAAGACGCATGCTGTCCAACATTAAAAAATCTACCTGGTAGCTTTGGATGTCATTCAACAAGCGAGTGATGACCATGAGAAATTTGGTGATGGGCTGGTAGGGGCTAGACCACAGCTGATGCAATGGGGTCGTGGGGCTCGCGAGGCACGAAGAGGGAAGGACTAAGATGTGTGTTGCGATAGATTTCATGCCCACATGGAGGTACTCTTGCATAGGAGGCGCACCTCCGCTTCGGCTCCATTTCGCTTCCATGAGCCATGAATGAAATGTCTCACCCCACTTTCAAACCAAATACACTATTTTAGCCCATTTAAAAGAAACATAGTGCTTGATGTAGAAAATTAAAGAAAGAGAAGTATAACGTGAGAACAAGAGAAGTACTATATCTTGGAGGTTTTTCTTGATGTCCTTCCCTGATTGTTTGAAGCATTTCACTCTGAAGTCAGTGACGAGATCAACGAGGGCTTTGAATATGGTCTCGGCATGCCCACTTAGTCCTTCACCATCCCACCTGGTATAATGTTCATCACCCACGAAAAGAGACGATCTTGAGGGTAACTAATTGAATGGACCGTAATGCTATGGGAGATGAGTATAGAAACCCAAGAAACCGTACATACACTAATCTTGTATCTTGACACAGTCGCCTCGGTCCTATGGTTTAGTGAATGCATCTCTTGATATAAATCGTAGATATTGTAAGTTAGAGTTAGACAAATACTGATCCTTTGGTATAGGTCCAAATCCTATTAGACGCAGTTTTTTCCATCTATTTCTTATCTTAAAAAGGATATTAATATTTTGAATGATATTAAGGTAAAGATGCTTATAATACATTGTTTAGTTGATAAACATACCTTTGAACTGCATCGGTAAGCTGCTCTAGATCCTCTAGTGAACCCTCCATGTCGAAAAAGTCGTCGGCAACGGTTACTATGATCGCACTCTTAGCAACCACTTCTCGTATGTCGGAGTTGCAAGGTAAAGAAATGGAAGCGGCGACAGCAAAATAAGAGTATGTTGTCTTCTCTCGACAGAACTCCATCTTGCTAAGTCCGGTTGTTTCAGACCACCTAAACTCATCCATTAATGAAGAGTCGTTAGAAATAATAATTTGCTAATTAACAACCTATTACTAAACCGTATGCATATGTACCCTTTTACTATATCAACCTCCATTCTATAAGTCGATTGTCTCAGTACGAAGTCCTGCAGAGCAAGTTGCAGAATATCTTGATTATGAACCAACGATGACCTAATAAAATCAAAGAAAAGCAAAAAGTCAATTGCATGTCATAGCATAGTAATAAATCAATATTATAACTTTCCCTTTTAAGACATTACTACCTATGCCAAGATAATTTTCCCATCCATAGTACACAAGCATCTTTTTCCTCCAACCACATCCTATGTTCTAGGTGGTCTAGGCGAGCCATCCATGGAAGACCCAGTTCGTGCTCAATCTACATGGACATTTCAAGCGTTAACTGATGCCATAACTTATTATACAGAACGAAAAGAAGCACTGAATATTTACACTAACCATTATGCGATGACTCGAAGAGATGATGCATTCGTCTCTTGTTTCTCCCGATAAGATTTTCTCAAGAAGCTTCCTTGAGAAAGTTCTCACTCTCTCTAGTTGTTGTTCATCCGAAAGCATAAGATTGCTGGCTCTATAAACATTAAGGAGCACACTCGAGAAGTATTCATAATGTTTTTCAATGTGATCTCGAACTTCTTCACGATCTAAAAACCAACAAAAGCTTGCTGCAAAATGTAGAGTATAATTAAAATTAATGGAATCACTTCAAGATATCATCCATGAAAGACCCCAAGGAAAAGGAACTGTTGGAGGAACTAAGGAAAAAGCATTAGAAAATTTTTAAACCTATTGCATTTGTGTTAATTTAGTCCTAAATTTTTTAATGGTGCCAATTGAGTCTTAAACCTCTTGACCCAAAGCCAACTTAATCTTTTGCAGCTAATTTTCGCTAACCATGCCATGCAGGTCGGGATGTTGACATGTGCAACTTTTTAATAATATTCTAATAATTTTTCGAACTTTTTATTTTATTATATTTTTCCTTTTCTTTTCTTCTATTTGTCTTTCTTTTTCTAATCTTCCCCTTCCAATAGCTAGTGGCCGCCAAGGCGAGGGACCTTGCCAGCTATAGGCGAGGTGCCAGATCCATTGAGGATGAACCTCACCATGGCCGGTGAGGGGGGCTAGAGGTTGGTGAGGTCCCTTGCCTTTGCCTAGTTGTTGAGCTCCAATGACTTGCTAGAGGAAGGGGAAGGAAAATAAAAATGCGAAGAAAATAAAATAAAAAAGAAAAGAAAAGAAAAGCTAAAATCAAAATTATTAAAATATTAGTAAAAAATGTCCACATTAGTGCCGGTTGTGCCACATAGGTTGGCCGTCGTTCAGGTCAATAATATGTAACCAAAATTAGCCGGAATAATTGAACTGACTCTAAGTTTAAAGATTTAGAACTAAATTGATACAATTGTAGTAGGTTTAGGACTTTTCTGACTCTTTTCCTGATGAACTTATATAGTTTGCAACTCATACATGGCGATACACTATAACCATGCATGCGCAAAAGCCAGAACTCCAAGCAATCTTTGTATAGCTCGGTGGCGATCCAGTGAACTGTTTTTGTGATTGGCTTTTCCTACTTGTAGTTCCTGAAAAGAGAAATGTCATTATGCTTGAATTAGTTAGAGATGTCATACGGACAATTTCGGTACCTTAAAAGCAATCGGGGGACGGGCTTTTGGGTTTCTAAGGACAGCCTTGCCCGTTCCTTATTCTCTCTGTTTCTTTTTTCTAGTAGTGGATTTTCTAGGGAAAAAAACATAGAGACTAGGAAATTTTACTAACCTATAGATTTGTGCCAAAATATCATCCTTCTCCTGGTCAAAGTACTCGGTCAACCCTAGTCTCACTAATTGATAAACCAAGGAAAGTTTTGCAAGCTTTTTGTCCACGAGATATATAGATGGAACTGTTTTAATCATCAAGAAAAGCCAAAAGATATTCAAGGTTAAAATGGTACAAAAGAAAAATATATAAATTTAATACATAAATTTCAAACTCTACACTGATAGTATATGCTATAATTACACTACTCCTACAAAATTAGCTTTTAGTAATCTAGCATTTGAAGAATTGTCTCATTCCAAGCACAGCCTAGTTAATCTAGAAGCATGATTTGAATTTCAACTGTATGTCCCTATACAAGGAGTTGAAAGATTTTGCCCATTTAATTATCAATATCTTCGATTTTGAGTTTACGGTCCAAATTTTCTGAAAAAAAAAAATTATAGTTGCTGCTCCTATGTGTGCAGATGGGTTCCAGTTGAGGCCATCAAATTGGCCAAATAAGTTGAGCTAAAAGAAACCAAAAAAGATACAAATAAAATTGATGCAATCTTTGTCATACCTTTTATACAATGAGAGAATTTCAATGCTCTCGATACGTAACATTTCCTTCAACTCATCCCAATCACAATTTGATAATACAATGCTCTTTTCCGAAAGTAACAATATACAATTTTAGTGAAGTGAAATTAGTTAGGGAAACAATAGGGACATGCTTTGAAAGTACCTAAAAATCTCTAGAATGTAGTGTTCACTTACTGCCGTTAGAAGCACAATTTGAAGCAAGAGATTGAAGATAAGCAAGGCATGCTTTGTGACCAGTGGATAGGTATGCACTTGCTGTTGCAGAGGGTGATTGAAATAAAGAGCCGTCGCCATCTACATGCTTCAATATGGTTTCATTGCTGATTTTGTATGTTGGAGGCAATGCCTCAAGATATGACAACAATGGGTAATATTGGTTCCTGTCCACAAGTTTCTCCCTGCAAAAGGCCAAAATGCTAACTGGTATGATCAAGTCTTTTGGGTGGTTTTAGGGAGAAAATATTGCTTGCGTCTAGTGTAGCTAGCGCAACAAGAAAAGGTCATTGAAAAGTGATACGTGTTGCATGTGGACCCAAATGTTAGATCAAAATTTGAATTGAGAGGCAAATGATTTGGTTATTGATATTGCTAGTATGAGTACCTAGAGGGGGGTGAATAGGTGCCTAAACAATTTATCGATATACGGAAGCGATTCTTAACATATGATAGAAAGTAAATTCTCTCTTAATTAACAAAATGAAATACGATTGAGATAGAGAGAGTGAGGAAGAGAAAATTGAACACAGGATTTATAGTGGTTCGGCTTATTCCAAGCCTACGTCCACTCTTCCGTACTGACAGCCCACCGGCTGGATTTCACTAGGATCAAAAGAGAAGTTACAGCACAGCTTTGCCTTGATTCCACAGTGTAGATGTTTTACCACACCTCCTCAAGGTCTCTCACAAATATAGACTCTCTTTTGTATACAAGTATTCGCTCAAAAGATTTATCTAAACAAATAGGAGCTTCAGACTTTGGAATTCTTCTATTGCGCACACCTCAAACAGCTAAGAACGTCTTCCTTATATACTCCTTTATGCCATCATACCCGTTGGCACTTACCAAAGGAATTCCTCCAATCTACCCATTGGACGGAATCAATTAGGAAGATTGTTCGAGCTATTAAAGGAACGTGTTGATAGCCCATCAATCATGTTGGCCCATACAATCAGGATCTCGGTTTCCATAAGTAGAACCTTCCAATAATATTTAGATAATTATCGAATCTTCAGTCATTGAATCAATCTTGATCAATCAAAGGATTCTTATATGTCTTCTCCAACCACGAGATCTTCTCCAGATGATAAGGTTAAATTCTGAACAAAACATCCAGTTCTGGATAATCTTTCTTCAACGGATTAGAGACTGTCAATGAGGATAGACTTTAAGTCTTGAGTCTAGCTGTCCGGAAGTCTTCAGACTTTAACCAACAGAGTCTGCTGACCTTCAGACTAGACTGATGGAAACGTTTTGTCAACTTCAAAACACTTCATGAAGATTTCTCCAACAGTTATGGCAGAGGTAAAGGACGAGTTGTAGCCGTAGCTGGAGACGAAGGAGTGATGCGGTGGCTCATCGATCAAACAAGGGCTCGATGGTTCATCGGAGGGAGAGAGAGAAGGGGCAGAGTCGGACGAAGAGAGAGAGCGTGCAGGATGAGCTAGAGCTGGAGGGGCAACATAGTGGTTCGTTGGTCGGAGAGGGGCAGAAAGAGAGTCGGGCGTGAAGAGAGGTTACATGCAGAGGAGGGACAGAGGGAGAGTTGGGGGGGGGGGACAGAGATAGAGAGCGTTCTTTCGAGAAGAAGGCCTGCTTGCTAGTCCAAAATTTGGTCTGACGTTTGGATCTCACACACAGCATGTGTCACGTTCTAAAGAGTCTTCTTTTTTGTGCGTTAGTTACATAAGACGCACACAATATTTTCTCGGTTCAAGAACTAGGGCCCCAAAAACTTTATCCCAATGCACTTCGTATTGTCCAGAGCTTTTTCCACATGAATATTGTATTGCCATAAATTATGAAAAGAGAATCGACCAATGAGTTAAAATGTTGACATTTCTTTTATTTCTTTTAGTTTAAATATGAGGGCCTGAAAACACTTTTGTCTACTCTTCAAGACTTACAGTCATTGAGCCAAAATTGCGGTTGGTCTCAATACATGACAAATAATCGTTGTTAAGTTGGTCAACCAACGAAGAGATCTTTATATAGTAGGTTCCTTCAACAAAATAAGAAAAGAAACCTAAACGGTAATTGACAAGTCAAAAGCAAAAGTCAAAAGTCAAAAGTCAAAACTAGCACAAGCACACCGATCGAAGCAGTTGAGTCACACATCCCTCATGCGACTAAGTTTTCAAGCAAAAAAAGCGAGACTCGAAAGGGGGTCTGGGAGTTACCGTATCCACAGACAACCTATCCCTTTTTCGCTGCTTATCAGGCCCCGAAGACCCCCCCTGGCCGGCCAAGCCCATTGTGGAAGACTGCAAAGGTTTAATGGCTCAGCTAAATGGGCCCCGAGAAACAAACAAGGCTGCGGATTGGGTCGCTAAAGCCCACCGAGCAAATTCTCTGCCTAGTAATTGGTTAGCTTATCCCCTCAACCTTTAATTTCAATTTTATGTTTAGATGTACCAACTGAAAATGCCCCTTAGTGGGCTAGTAATGAATAAACGATATATATTTCGACCAAAAAAAAAAAAAGGCGGGGTAATTCGGCCGAGAAGGACGAGCGCAATCTAATGCTGATTTGGTCGAGAGATTGAAATGGTTAGGGCTACACGAGTACTAATATTTTCAAAGTATCATGCTCGAATGCAGAAATACGTTAACTTGAAAGAAAAACATATGATAATATTGGACCAATAAAGAAGGGAAGCATTATATTTACCTTTCGAGAATTCGTTGTCGATTGCGGAATAAATCTACAATGGCAGATTCGGTGCTTTCGGGGAATATGATCTCCAAACCAACAGCACGTGCCAAATCAATCATTCCAGGCAAGATGATAGCTATCCAACGAGGAGAATTTCCACGCTTGTTTCTCGAAAGAAGCAATTCTGCATTTCCATGAATGAACTTTAATCCTGAAACGTGAAATTTTCAGAAAAAAAAAATGGAGAAGTATTAGAGGAGAGTTTGTAAAGAACTATATGACTATTGCATTTCAATAAGGAAGCGAATATAGTAGTTACTTGCATCATCTATTATATACTTTCATAATATTAGAGATCTCATGCCCATGTCGACTTAAGTTCGACTTTCATTGATGATCGATGGACTTTATTTTAACAAGAGACCACGTTAGATTTGGTGGGTTAGATTATGAGTTGAAAAGTTAATGAAGTTACCTGAGCAAAAGTCAAGTACAGAGTTTTTTGTAATCGCAAAGTTAATCTACTCACCAAACTAAATTTTATCTTGGAAGGGAGAGCTATGTTCGGGATGGCCATATCTTGACGTAAATAAAGAAAAAATATGCTTTCAATGGCTATATTTTAGTGCTTATTTGAAAGTCAAGCACATGGTACCTTTCTCTATTAAGGTTGAACCAACATGCCACTTTTTGAGCACAGTCATGCAAACAAGGGTTGAAGCAAGACACTCCCCTCCATCGGACATTTCATGTTCTTCATAATCATAATCTCCCCAAAACCCTTCTTCATTCTGATTATGGAGCACCTAGTTCAAACACACGTTAAACATGGGACAATCATGCCG
Source organism: Eucalyptus grandis (assembly GCF_016545825.1). Lineage (NCBI taxonomy): Eukaryota > Viridiplantae > Streptophyta > Magnoliopsida > Myrtales > Myrtaceae > Eucalyptus > Eucalyptus grandis. Next base: position 13,057,610 of record NC_052615.1, on the reverse strand, counting down.
GTGAGGATCAGGAATCATCGCCAACCATGCCGTGTTATATGGTGAAGGGGAGAGGAATGAGCTCGAAACTATGTTGGAAAGGAGTATTTCTATTTTGATGGTATTGACAAGAGATTCAATCAAGAATATTTGGCCCCCCATGAATATTTTGTTGAGAAAAATTTGGCTTGCTTCTTTGAATGGGAGATTGCATGGTCCAATTAGGTCTATTTATACATGACTTTGAGCCGGCTCCTTTGGGGAGCAGTCTTGTCAAAATGTGAATCATGAGCATAGAACTAAGTTTTATTGGATTCCATCTCTGATGTAATTGTGATTAGTATTTTAGGCATGAAATAGAAAGGGCTTCTCTTGTTTAGAGGTTGAAAATAAATTATACTACATTTGAGGAGACCCAAGTAGCATCGACACACAACGTGACGCGACGCGACCCGACACGACCCGACACGACTCGACACGACACGCTAACACATCATTTCTCAGAAAAAAAAGAATTTCGACATGTTGTGACACGTTATATATTAAATGAATATTTTTATATATACACGAGAAATTATTATATTTAAATTAATTTATTTAAATTCATAAATAAATAGATAATAAAAAAGAGCCTATAATGAATCTACACTAATAACATTAATAAATTTATTCATAAAAAATTGGAAAGACATTTTTTGACTTTAACAAAAGTTATCGATGAAATAAATGACTAACGAAAGATTAGAGTCAAAATAAATTTATATTTTTCTATGGTGATCAAAATTTATCATTATTTAACATTTAGTGCTTTTATTTTTCGAAATAATTTTTTAACCCACTTATTTATTTATTTTTTAGCCTTACCATTTATTAATAAATTTAGTTAACATTCGATTTTTTTTTTTGGGCTAAATGGGTCCCACCCATTTACTTCACCCTTTGCTTTCTTCCCCCACCCCACCCACCACCTATGCCTATCACTTCCCAAAATTGAAGTCACGCTACACGAGGTTCCATCCTCCTCTCCCTCCAAAAAAGAAAAGAAAAGAAAATCACCCTGCACAAGGCTTTCGTTTCTTCCCCAGCAACCGTCTCCTCCTCTCCTTGCTCCTATGAAGCACTGACATTCTTCAAGATCCTTCGTGTCGTGTCGTACACTTCGACACATGTCCGATGCTCTCCGACACTTTCTGACACTCAGTCAACACATGTTGGAAAATTCGACACATGGTCAACTTTCTCGACACTCTCTGACACTTGAGTTGGAATTCTAACATACAAGTTTCCGACATATGATTCTGATATCGAGGTCAATTTAAAAAATTCAATAAATGAAAAGTCAAAATATATATATGTGAAAATAAAACACAATAATATAAATAATATAAATTGGGAAAGAAGAAAAATATAGTCTTCTCTTCTCTTCGACTCCTACTTCCCATGATACACAATTCACCCCTTAATTTTTTTTTTTTTTATTCTCTTCCAACATATCTAACATGCGAGTCCAGAATATGGATCGCTTGTTTTTTTTTTCCAAGTTTTATGAATTATTAAATTAGAGTTGAAATTGTCAAATTGGAATAATTAAAATATTAATAAATGGCATATTAATATTTTTAGTGTATATTCATTCTAGGTTTTTTAATTATTTATTTATGAATTTGATTCAAATTAATTTGATTGAAATAATCATAAAATGATAATTTATTATGTATATATAAAAATATATATATTTAATATATAACGTGTCCTAATGTGTCGGAATTCTCTATTTTTTGAGAAACAACGTGTCGGCATGTCGTGTCGTGTCGTGTCGTGTACTAGTGTCGGTGCTACTTGGCCTTGCTCTTCTTCGTAAAATTGAAAAAACAACCTCAGTAAAGTAACAGCCCAACAACCCTAGCAGTCACCTTCTCCTCTCCCTTGCTCGGTCTCTACCTCTTGATCTTTGCTCTCTTTCGGGCGCCTCATCATAATCGCTCGCCACTGCCTCGCCTCAATTCCCTCCCCACTTTGCCATCGTAGCCAACGAGGAAAATTTCCACGCTTGTTTCTTGAAAGAAGCAATTCCGCATTTCCATGAATGAACTTTAATCCCGAAACGTGAAATTTTCAGAAAAAAAAAAATGGAGAAGTATTAGAGGAGAGTTTGTAAAGAACTATATGACTATTGCATTTCAATAAGGAAGCGAATATAGTAGTTACTTGCATCATCTCTTATATACTTTCATAATATTAGAGATCTCATGTCCATGTCGACTTAAGTTCGACTTTCATTGATGATCGATGGACTTTATTTTAACAAGAGACCACATTAGATTTGGTGGGTTAGATTATGAGTTGAAAAGTTAATGAAGTTACCTGAGCAAAAGTCAAGTACAGAGTTTTGTGTAATCGCAAAGTTAATCTACTCACCAAACTAAATTTTATCTTGGAAGGAGAGCTATGTTCGGGATGGCCATATCTTGACGTAAATAAAGAAAAAATATGCTTTCAATGGCTATATTTTAGTGCTTATTTGAAAGTCAAGCACATGGTACCTTTCTCTATTAAGGTTGAACCAACATGCCACTTTTTGAGCACAATCATGCAAACAAGGGTTGAAGCAAGACACGCCCCTCCATCGGACATTTCATATTCTGCATAATCATAATCTCCCCAAAACCCTTCTTCATTTTGATTATGGAGCACCCAGTTCAAACACCCTTTAAACATGGGACAATCATGCCGGTGAGGATAAGGTGTTATATGGTGAAGGGGAGAGGAATGAGCTCGAAACTATGTTGGAAAGGAGTATTTCTCTTTTGATGGTATTGACAAGAGATTCAATCAAGGATATTTGGGCCCCCATGAAGATTTTGTTGAGAAAAATTTGGCTTGCTTCTTTGAATGGGAGATTGCATGGTCCAATTAGGTCTATTTATACATGACTTTGAGTTGGCTCCTTTGGGGAGCAATCTTGTCAAAATGTGAATCATGAGCATAGAACTAAGTTTTATTGGATTCCATCTATGATGTAATTGTGATTAGTATTTTAGGCATGAAATAGAAAGGGCTTCTCTTGTTTAGAGGTTGAAAATAAATTATACTACATTTGAGGAGACCCAAGTAGCATCGACACGCGACACGCGACGCGACACAACACGACACGACAGGACACGACACGACATGTTGACACGTCATATTTTAGAAAAATAGAATTTCGACATGTTGGGACACATTATATATTAAATGAATATATATATATATATATATATACATGATAAATTATTATATTCATATTAATTTATTCAAATTCATAAATTAATAGATAATAAAAATGAGCCTATAATGAATCTACACTAATAACATTAATAAATTTATTCATAAAAAATTGGAAAGACATTTTTTTGACTTTAACAAAAGTTATCGATGAAATAAATGACTAACGAGAGATTAGAGTCAAAATAAATTTATATTTTTTCTATGGTGATCAAAATTTATCATTATTTAACATTTAGTGCTTTTATTTTTTGAAATAATTTTTAACCCACTTATTTATTTATTTTTTAGCCTTACCATTTATTAATAAATTTAGTCAACATTTGACGTTTTTTTTTTGGGCTAAATGGGTTCCACCCATTTATTTCACCCTCTGCTTTCTTCCCCAACGCCACCCACCACCTATGCCTATTACTTCCCAAAATTGAAGTCACGCTACACGAGGCTCCATCCTCCTCTCCCTCCAAAAAAGAAAAGAAAAGAAATTCACCCTGCACAAGGCTTTCGTTTCTTCTCTAGTAGCCGTTGCCTCCTCTCCTTGCTCTTATGAAGCATCGACATTCATCAAGAGCCTTCGTGTTGTGTTGGATCTTGTCGGACACTTCAACACGTGTTGACGCTCTCTGACACTCTTAGACACTCAGTCAACACGTGTCGGAAAATTCAACACCTGGTTAACTTTCTCGACATTCTCTGACACTCGAGTCGGAATTCTAACATACGAGTTTCCGATATGTGATTCTAGTATCGAGGTCAATTTTAAAAATTCAATAAATGATAAGTCAAAATATATATATGCGAAAATAAAACACAATAATATAAATAATATAAATTGGTAAATAAGAAAAATATAGTATTCTCTTCTCTTCGACTCCTACTTCCCATGATACACAATTCATCCCTTAAGTTTTTTTTTTTTTTATTCTCTTCCAACATATCTAACATGCGAGTCCATAATATGGATCGCTTGTTTTTTTTTTCCAAGTTTTATGAATTATTAAAATAGAGTTGAATTTGTCAAATTAAAATAATGAATAATATTAATAAATGTCAGATTAATATTTTTAGTGTATATTCATTCTAGGTTTTTTTAATTATTTATTTATGAATTTGATTCAAATTAATTTGATTGAAATAATCATAAAATGATAATTTATTATGTATATATAAAAATATATATATTTAATATATAACGTGTCCCAATGTGTCGGAATTCTCCTTTTTTGAGAAACAACGTGTCGGTATGTCGAGTCGTGTCGTGTCGCGTGTCCCGTATTAGTGTCGGTGCTACTTGGCCTTGCTCTTCTTCGTAAAATTGAAAAAGCAACCCCAGTAAAGTAACAGCCCAACAATCCTAGCAGTCACCTTCTCCTCTCCCTTGCTTGGTCTCTACCTCTTGATCTTTGCTCTCTTTCGGGCGCCTCATCATAATCGCTCACCACTGCCTCGCCTCCATTCCCTCCCCACTTTGCCATCGTAGCCAACGAGGAAAATTTCCACGCTTGTTTCTTGAAAGAAGCAATTCCGCATTTCCATGAATGAACTTTAATCCTGAAACGTGAAATTTTCAGGAAAAAAAAATGGAGAAGTATTAGAGGAGAGTTTGTAAAGAACTATATGACTATTGCATTTCAATAAGGAAGCGAATATAGTAGTTACTTGCATCATCTATTATATACTTTCATAATATTAGAGATCTCATGTCCATGTCGACTTAAGTTCGACTTTCATTGATGATCAATGGACTTTATTTTAACAAGAGACCACATTAGATTTGGTGGGTTAGATTATGAGTTGAAAAGTTAATGAAGTTACCTGAGCAAAAGTCAAGTACAAAGTTTTTTGTAATCGCAAAGTTAATCTACTCACCAAACTAAATTTTATCTTGGAAGCGAGAGCTATGTTCGGGATGGCCATATCTTGCGTAAATAAAGAAAAAATATGCTTTCAATGGCTATATTTTAGTGCTTATTTGAAAGTCAAGCACATGGTACCTTTCTCTATTAAGGTTGAACCAACATGCCACTTTTTGAGCACAATCATGCAAACAAGGGTTGAAGCAAGACGCTCCCCTCCATCGGACATTTCATGTTCTTCATAATCATAATCTCCCAAAACCCTTCTTCATTCTGATTATGAAGCACCCAGTTCAAACACCCTTTAAACATGGGACAATCATGCTGGTGAGGATCAAGAACCATCGCCAACCATGTCGTGTTATATGGTGAAGGGGAGAGGAATGAGCTCGAAACTATGTTGGAAAGGAGTATTTCTCTTTTGATGGTATTGACAAGAGATTGAATCAAGGATATTTGGGCTTCCATGAAGATTTTGTTGAGAAGAATTTGGCTTGCTTCTTTGAATGGGAGATTGCATGGTCCAATTAGGTTTATTTATACATGACTTTGAGCCGGCTCCTTTGGGGAGCAGTCTTGTCAAAATGTGAATCATGAGCATAGAACTAAGTTTTATTGGATTCCATCTCTGATGTAATTGTGATTAGTATTTTAGGCATGAAATAGAAAGGGCTTCTCTTGTTTAGAGGTTGAAAATAAATTATACTACATTTGAGGAGACCCAAGTAGCATCGACACGCGACACGCGACACGATACGACACGCTGACACGTCATTTCTTAGAAAAAGAGAATTTCAATATGTTGGGACACATTGTATATTAAATGAATATTTTTATATATACATGATAAATTATTATATTTAAATTAATTTATTTAAATTCATAAATAAATAGATAATAAAAAAGAGCCTATAATGAATCTGCACTAATAACATTAATAAATTTATTCATAAAAAATTGGAAAGACATTTTTTGACTTTAACAAAAGTTATCGATGAAATAAATGACTAACGAAAGATTAGAGTCAAATTAAATTTATACTTTTCTATGGTGATCAAAATTTATCATTATTTAACATTTAGTGCTTTTATTTTTCGAAATAATTTTTTAACCCACTTATTTATTTATTTTTTAGCCTTACCATTTATTAATAAATTTAGTTAACATTCGATATTTTTTTTGGGGCTAAATGGGTCCCACCCATTTATTTCACCCTTTGCATTCTTCCCCCACGCCACCCACCACCTATGCCTATCACTTCCCAAAATTGAAGTCACGCTACACGAGGTTCCTTCCTCCCCTCCCTCCAAAAAAAAAGAAAAGAAAAGAAAAGAAAATCACCCTGCACAAGGCTTTCGTTTCTTCCCCAGCAACCGTCGCCTCCTCTCCTTGCTCCTATGAAGCACTAACATTCTTCAAGATTCTTCGTGTCGTGTCGGACACTTCGACACATGTGCGATGCTCTCCAAAACTTTCTAACACTCAGTCAACATATGTCGGAAAATTCGACACCTGTTCAACTTTCTCGACACTCTCTGACACTCGAGTCGAAATTCTAACATACAAGTTTCCGACATATGATTCTGATATCGAGGTCAATTTAAAAAATTCAATAAATGAAAAGTCAAAATATATATGTGAAAATAAAACACAATAATAAAAATAATATAATTTGAGAAAGACGAAAAATATAGTCTTCTAGAAGCAAAGCACGTGGCTTCTTCAAGAACCAAAAGAACCTGGGCAAGCTAATTGGCTTCTTCAAGAAGCAAAGCACGTGGCTTCTAGCCCATTTCTCCTGTTTTTAATTTCCTTCATTGTTTTTACTCTAAACATGTCTAGAATGTGGCTTTTTTGAATCCCTTCCTTTATTTCATGTTTAATTAATTTGACATGGATAGAAGCTACTCTCATGGTGTTCCTTCAATTTATCCCGTGACTTCTCTGTTCACATTCATGTAAAATCTCTAATTTACTCTCTCACAATACTCTTAAACATTCTCGTTCGATTTAATTTTCCACATCTTCTTTTGTTAATAAAAATTAAATCTAGTGAGTTGGTGACATGTTGCTATGCATGATTTTAACGATGTTATTGCAATTTTTCAACCAATTTAGTACATATATTAAACTGATTTTTTTTTTTATCGAAAATATAACTAAATTCAAACAGTCAAATCTGGTGAGATATACCGGAATCAATATGGATTCCATCCTCTCCAATTAACCAAATATAGTTGCCACACTAAATTTAGCCACATTGATTTCTTCCGGTAGTCCCTCTAGGGAAATTGTTTCCCTCTTCTTCTTTTTTTTCTTTTTTGTGTCGGAAGCCCATCTGTTTCTCCCAAGTTTTTTCGACTTTTTAAATCGAATTTTGGAGCCCTCCACCTTTCCTGTTAGCGTTTACCTCGGGTGTGAGCCAACCCCTCCAGTCTCCCCCTTCAGCATTACCCTCACCACTGAGGGCGGAGGTTACGTGGCTGTGACAAACCTGGGTTCATATCGAGGTTCGAATCGAGCGCAAGCTTGGATCTCGGGCTCGGTAACGCTGTGCTTGAGTACTGGATCTCGAATCTGGAGTAGGCTTGAACTCATATATGAGATCTGAGGCTCAAGCACATAGGCTAAGCTCGGGTCCAGCGACAAAATGGACAAGTAGTGGCCATGCGAGTGGAAACCAGCGGCAAAGGAGTCAGCCGAGATTAGAGGGGTTGGTGATGAAAATCTATGGCGAGCGGTGGTGGAAAGCGGATGTCACAACTGTCGCCAAGGGCGGAAGCAACGATGACCAGCTGAGGTGTAGTGGTCCTCGTACCATTGCAAGTGGTGCATCCGGGGTTCATGATCTCGTTTCTTCTCATGTGCTCAAGTCCACAATTTTTAGTTTTCACAATCAAAAGTGATATCTTTCTCACACACAATATAATTCAGACAACCTTACTAAGTCACTAAAATGATATCTTTCTCACACACAAAATAATTCAGCCAACCTAACTAAGTCGCTAAAATGAAATTAGACAAGCATCACATTTAATGGAATCCACTTGAGAGTTATATCCAACTCACTATTTTCAATGGTTCAGATTTAATTTAATGTATATATCATACCCACTACAACTTAATCTCGATCAAATATGACCATAGACCAATTTTTTTGTAACACAGAATTAGGAGATGGACTTGCAACTCTTTCCACACGGACAACAATGAGATTGAAGCACGAAATACCATTGCTTTTTGAAGTGAATGAACAGTTTACACATCTTTCTAAGCTACTTGGGGCGGGGACTCTGCTCTTACACGCTTATTCATTATTGATACAAACCAAAGTAGCTTCAGGAGGGGGAACCTAAAAGATTGGTTCATGACTATGGTACATGAAGATTTGCCACTGCTATAACTAAGCGAAACATAACTTAAAACTAGATAACTTGTACATCTTCTCCCATCTATTCGCCGGACCATTATGGGAAGGCATTTGACACCCAACAAAGCTCTTCCTAGGAAAACGCTCGAGGCTGAATTGACCGGACAGGCTCTTGGTCACAGACACCCGTGGCTTCGGACCCAGTTGCTCCGGCAAAGGCATCGGGGACTTCAGTTTGGGGATTCGTGGCGGGACTACAAGGGCTTTCTGGATGTCGTGAAACATGTCCATGTCTGAGTCGTAGTGGTTGGAGGAGTTGAAGAACATGTGGAACACTTTCAAGCACCCGAGGTGGAGCCGCCTGCTCGGTTTAGGCAAGCTGCAGGGCTCCTCAAGGGCGTGTTGGAGGAAATCTTTCTTCAGTTGCTCTAGCAGATATTGCACGAAGTTGATGGAGTCCTCAATGCTAGCCTCGGGGTTTTCCTTTAGGTATAGCAGCACAAAGTTCAATTTCCCTTGCTTTTCTTATTTCTGTAATGTGAGAGAGAGACAAGCAAGAGGGGCTTGTGAGTGGACAATCGTTAAAACAGGGAGACGAAATAAGATGCAGTGTACATAGGTGCACAATAAGAACAACAATGAACAAGTACTACTTGGGGAGCAGCGGCCAATTATAGCCGCTTGGCCAGCGGCCAGGCTTAGCTCTATCATATTGAATAGTTCAAATAGCCTCAAGACGCATGCTATGCAACATTAAAAAATCTACCTGGTAGCTTCGGATGTCATTCAACAAGCGAGTGATGACCATGAGCAATTTGGTGATGGGCTGGTAGGGGCTAGAGCACAGCTGATGCAACGGGGTCGTGGGGCTTGCAAGACATGAAGAGGGAAGGACTAAGATGTGTGCTGCGATAGATGTCATGCCCATATCGAGGTACTCTTGCATAGAAGGCGCACCTCCGCTTCGGCTCCATTTTGCTTCCATGAGCCATGAATGAAATGTCTCACCCCACTTTCAAATCAAACACACTGTTTTAGCCCATTTAAAAGAAACATATTGCTTGATGTAGAAAGTCAAAGAAAGAGAAGTATAACATGGGAACGTGAGACGTACTATATCTTGGAGGTTTTTCTTGATGTCCTTCCCTGATTGTTTGAGCATTTCACTCTGAAGTCGGTGACGAGATCAACGAGGGCTTTGAATATGGTCTTGGCATGCCCACTTAGGCCTTCACCATCCCACCTGGTATAATGTTCATCACCCACAAAAAGAGACGATCCTGAGGGTAACAAAGGGGCTGTTTGTTTATTTTTGTTTTTATTCCCGGAACACAAATTTTTGTTCTTTTTTTTTTTTTTGTTAAGACAAATTTTTGTTCTTTCGTTCTAGGGAACCAAAAAAGAACAGAAACGCGTTTGTTTACACTTTTGTTCCCGGGAACAAAAAATCTATTTTTCTTGTTCTTGGGAACACTTTTTGAAGAAACAAAATAACAAAAACACAAAACTTGTTTTTTTTTCTCCTTTTTCTTCTTCTTTTTTCTTTGGCTGGTGGCCATGGCCGGTGATCGGCTGTCGAGGGCTGGCGACCTCGCTGGAGCGTCGCAAGCCCCCGGCGAGGCCGAGCTTGCCCAGACACTAGCGAGGCTTGGCCTCGCTTGGCCACCTCAAGGACGGCGTCGCATGGTGGTGGCTCGGCGAGGCCGAGCCTCACACAACCCAGGCGAGGCCGAGCCTCACGCAGCCTCCCCAGCCGGCGCGAGGCCAGGCCTGGCCCTGGCTCGCCGAAGGCCAACCTGGCCCTGGCAAGGCTTGGCCTCACCGGATCTAGGCTAGGCCGAGCCTCGCCGGTGGCTTGGCGAGACTTGCCGAGGCCAGGCTAGCCTTCAGCGAGCTTGCTAGATGTCGCCCAGCCGGTCGCCGGTGACGGTGGTGGCCAGCGACAGGCCAAAGAGAAAAAGAAAAAAAGAAAAAAAATTTAAAAAATTAAAAAATTAAAAGAAATAAAAAGTTATACAAGTTTACTAAACGTGTTTCTGTTCTTTTTCTATTCCAAGAACATAAATTTTGTGCAGTTACCAAACGCGTTCTTTTATTCAAAAATTGTTCCTTGGAACAGAAATAATTTTTTCAATTTCTGTTATTTCTATTTCCTAGAATAATTTTTGAACAAAAATGTTACTAAACACAACCTAATTGAATGGACCATGATGCTGTGGGAGATGAGTATAGAAACCCACGAACAATACATACACTAATTTTGTATCTAGACACAATAGCTCCGGTCCTATGGTTTAGTGAATGTACCTCTTGATATAAATTGTAGATATAGTAAGTTAGAGTTAGAAAAATACTAAGCCTTTGGTATAGGTTCAAATCGCATAAGACGCAATTTTTTTTTTCCATCTTTTTGTTATCTCAAGAAGGATATTAATATTTTGAATGATTTTAAGGTAAAAATGCCAATAATACATCGTTTAGTTGATAAGCATACCTTTGAACCGCATTGGTAAGCTTTTCTAGATCCTCTAGTGAACCTTCCATGTCGAAAAAGTCGTCGGCAACGGTTATTATGATGGCGCTCTTGGCAACCACTTCTCGTATGTCAGAGTTGCAAGGTAGAGAAACGGAAGTGGCGACAGCAAAATAAGAGTATGTTGTCTTCTCTCGACCGAACCCCATCTTGCTAAGTCCGGTTGTTTCAGACCACCTGGACTCATTTATTAATGAAGAGTCGTTGGAAATAATTCTTTGCTAATTAACAATTATTACTAAACCATATGCATAGATACCCTTTTACTACATCAAGCTCCATTCTGTAAATAGATTGTCTCAGTACGAAGTTGTGCAGAGCAAGTTGCAGAATATCTTGATTATGAACCAATGATGACCTAATGAAATCAAAGAAAAGCAAAAAGTTAATTGCATGTTATAGCAAGTGATAAAGCAAAATTATAATTCTACTTTAAGATATTAATACCTATGGCAAGATAATTTTCCCATCCATAGTACGCAAGCATCTTTTTCCTCCAACCACTTCCTGTGTTCCAGGTGGTCCAGGCGAGCCATCCATGGAAGACTCAGTTTGTGCTCAATCTACACGGACATTTCAAGCGTTAACCAATGCCATAACTTATTATACGGAAAGAAAAGAAGCACCGAATATTTACACTAACCATTCTGCGATGACTCGAAGAGATGATGCTTTCACCTCTTGTTCCTCCAGATGTGATTTTCTCGAGAAATTTTTTCGAGAAAGTTCTCGCTTTCTCGAGTTCATGCTCATCCGGAAGCATAAGATTGCTAGCTCTATAAACGTTAAGGAGCACATTGGAGAAGTATTCATAATGTTTTTTGATGTGATCTCGAACTTCTTCATGATCTAAAAACCAACAAAAACTTGCTGCAAAATGCAGAATATAATTAAAATTAATGGAACCACTTCAAGATATCATCCATGAAAGACCCCAAGGAAAAGGAACTGATGGAGGACCTAAGGGGAAAGCATCATAAAAGTTTAACACCTATGCATTTGTGCCAATTTAATCCTAAAACTTTTGACCCATAGCCTATTTAGTCCTTTCGGCTAATTTTGACTAAATATTATTGATTTAGATGCTGGTTGTGTTGTGTTAATTGGCCAATGCTGACATGGACACTTTTTAATAATATTTTAATATTTTTTTGAATTCTTTTTTTTTTTTAATTTCTCCTTCTTCTTCCTTTTTTTGTTTTGTTTTCTTTCTCTTTCTTTCTTCCTTTTTTCTTCTTCCTCCAGTCAGTTGCTAGGGTGAGGGACCTCATCGGCCATGGGCGAGGCACCAAAACCGGCTAGGGCAAGCCTTAGCTAGCCATGACAAGGCTTGCCCTTGTTGTCACTAGCAAGGGCAAGCCTTGCTAGTTGCTAGTGAGGCGAGCCAAAGGCTAGCGAGGTCCCTCGGCTCTGGCCAATTACCAGGGTTCAACAACTAGCTAGAGGAAGGGGAAAGGGAAAAAAGAAGAAGAAGAGAGAAATAAAAGAAAATATAAATTAAATTTTATTAAAAATTGTTTATATTAGCGTCGGTTGTGCAACATAGGCTGGCTGGCATCCACATTAATAAAATCTGGCTAAAATTAGTCATAATGACTAAGTTGGCATCATTGTAATAGGTTTAATACTTTTCCGACACTTTTCCCAAGGAATTTATATAGTTTGCAACTCGTACATGGTGATACACTATAACCATGCATGCGCAAAAGCCAGAACTCCAAGCAATCTTTGTATAGCTCAGCAGCGATCCAATGAATTGATTTTGTGATTGGCTTTTCATGCTTGTAGTTCCTGAAAAAAAAAAAAAAGAACAGCCAATATGCTTCAATTAGTTAGAGATGTCATATGGAAAATTTTGGTGACCTTATAAGCAGTCGCTACGCGGTAGCTTTGTAGGGACGGGCTTTGGGCTTTTAAGGACTGCATTCCCGTCCCCTATGCTCTCTGTTTTTTTTTTTCAGTAGTGGATTTTCTAGGTAAAGAAAAGAAAAAAGATCATAGGATAAGGAAACTTTTACTAACCTATAGATCCGTGCCAAAATTTCATCCTTCTCCCGATCAAAGTACTCGGTCAACCCTAATCTCACTAGTTGATAAACCATGGAAAGTTTTGAAAGCTCTTCCTCAGTGAGATATAGAGATGGAACTGTTTTAATCATCAAGAAAAGCCAAAAAATTTCAAGGGTTATGAACGTTATAAATGGAAAACTATATAAATTTAATAAATAAATTTTTAAACTCAACATTGTTTGTATAAGCTATAATTACTCTACTCATATTCATTTAGCTTTCATTAATTTAGCTTTTAGTGATCTAGCATTTGAAGTCGTGTCTCACACCAAACATAGCCTAGTTAATCTAAAAGCAAGATTTTAGTTTCAAGTCCCTAAACAAGGATCGGAAGGATTTTGCCCATTGAAATATCAAAATCTTTGGTTTTGCATTTACAGTCCAAATTTGCTGAAAAATTTCAAAGTCTCTGTTCCTATTGTGGGCAGATGGGTCCCAGTTTGAGGCCATCTAATTGGTCAAATAAGTCATGTTAAAAGAAACCAAATATATATATAGAACGAGAGAATTTAAATGCTCTCGATATACACGACATTTCCTTCAACTCATATCAATCACAATCTATCAATTACTACGTAATACTATGCTCTTTTTTTGAAAGTGGCACTATATAATTTTCGTGAAATGAAATTAGTCAGGAAACAAGAAGGATGTATTATGAAAGTATCTAAAAATCTCTAGAACCTAGTTTTCACCTACCGCCGTTAGAAGTACAATTCGAAACAAGAGATTGAAGACAAGCCAAGAATGCTTCGTTCCCGGTGGATAGGTATGCACTTGCTGTTGCAGAGGGCGATTGAAACAAAGAGCCGTCGCTGTCCTGATGCTTCAATATGGTTTCATGACTGATTTTGTATGTTGGAGGCAATGCCTCAAGATATGACAACAATGGGTAATATTGGTTCCTGTCCACGAGTTTCTCCCTGCAAAAGGTCAAAATGCTAATCGGTATGACCGTGTCTTTTGGGTGGCTTTAAATGCGTGCGTCTTGTGTAGCCAATGCAATAAAAAAGAAAGCCTTTGAGAGCACGACACGTGTTACTTGCGAGGTCCAAATATCAGATCATATTTTGAACTGAGCCAACGGGCCATCTTCTTGAGAGAATGCTCTCTCTCTCTCCTCTGCATGCGACCTCATTTCATGTCTCTCTCTGCGCCCCTCTCTATGACCGATGAGCCGACGCGCTGCCCCTCCGTCTCCGGCTTCGACTCGTCTTGCACGCTCTCTCTCTTTGCTCGACTCTGCCCCCTTCTCTCTCCCTTCGACAAACCACGAAGCCCTTGTCCGACCAATGAGCCACCTGTTGGCCCCTCCCAACTGTGCCCTCTCTCTCTCTCTCTCTCTCTGAGTCATGACCAAGCCCTCGTTTGATAAACTAACACTTTGCCTCGACAAGTTGCCTCCGCCATCGCCGAATTGCGACGCAAAGAGAAGCCGCATGCAGAGCATTCTCTCAAGAAAAAGGCCTGCTCGCTCAGTTTAAAATTTGGTTTAACATTTGGATCCCATACAAGACATGTGTCGTGCTCTCAAGAGTCTTATTTTTTGTTATGTTGGCTACACAAGATGCACGCGATATTTTCTTGGCCGGAGAACTAGGCCCCAAATACCTTTTGGCGCTTTCCCCATGCATTTCGTATTGTCCAGAGCTTTTTCCACATGCGCATTGTATTGTCCGGAAATTATGAAAAGAGAAACGACCAGTGAGTTAAAATGTTGACATTTCTTATATTTCTCTTTTAGATATGAGGGCCTGAAAGCCCTTTTGTCTACTCTTGAAGACTTACTATCATTGAGCCAAAATTGTGGTAGGTCTTATTTTTTGACAAATAATCGTTAAGTTGGTCGACTGATAAAGAGATCTTCCTTATATAGTAAGTTCCTTCAACAAAATAAGAAAAGAAACCTAAAGGGTAATTGACAAGTCAAAAGCAAAAAGTCGAAAGTCAAAACTAGCACAAACACACCGATCGGAGCAGTTGGGTCACACTTCCTCCACGCGACTCAGCTTTCCAGTGAAAAAGGTGAGACAAACGCAATCGCATGCCGATTTGGTCGAGGGATTGAAATTGACCCGGATTGAAATGGTTGAGAGGCTATACGAGTACTAATTTTTCAAAGTATCGTGCCCGAAATGCAAAAAGTAAGCTTGATAGAAAAACATACGGTAATATTGGACCAGTGAAGAAGGGAAGTATTAGAATTACCTTTCAAGAATTCGTTGCCGATTGCTGAATAAATTTGCAATGGCACTTTTGGTGCTTTCGGGGAATATGATCTCCAAACCAACAGCACACGCCAAATCAACCATTCCAGGCAAGATGATAGCTATCCAACGAGAAAACTTTCCATGCCCGTTTCTCAAAAGAAGCAATTCCGCATTCTCATGAATGAACTTTAATCCTGAAAGGTGAAATTTTCAGAAAAAAATGGAGAAGTATTAGAGAAGAGTTTGTGAAGAAATATATGACTGTTGCATTTCGATAAGGAAGCTAATGCAATAGCTACTTGCATCATCTATTATACGCTTTCATAATATTAGAGATCTCATGTCCATGTTGACTTAAGTTTGACTATAATTGATGATCGATAGACTTATTTTAACTAGAAACCACATTAGATTTGGTGGGTTAGACCATGAGTTGAAAGGATAACAAAGTTACCTGATCAATCAAGTACAAAGTCTTTCATAATCACAAAATTAATCTACTCACCAAAGTAACTTTTATCCTCGAAGGAAGAACTATGTTTAGGATGGCCATATCCTGATGTAAATAAAGAAAAATTATGCTTTCCATGGCTATATTTTAGCACTTATTTGAAAGTTAAGTGAATGGTACCTTTCTCTATCAAAGGTGAACCAACATGCCACTTTTTGAGCACGATCATGCAAATGAGGGTTGAAGCAAGACACTCCCCTCCATCGAACATTTCTTGTTCTTCATAATCATAATCTCCCCAAAACCCTTCTTCATTCTAATTATGAAGCACCCAATTTAGACACCCTTTAAACATGGGACAATCATATCGGCGAGGATCGGGAATCATCGCCAACCATGTAGTGTCATATGGTGAAGGGCAGAGGAATGAGCTCATGCCTATGTCGGGAAGGAGTATTTCTGTTTTGATGGTATTGACAAGAGATTGAATCAAGGATATATGGGCCTCCATGAAGAATTGGGGGAGAAGAATTTGGCTTGCTTATCTGAATGGGAGATTGCATGACCCAATTAGGTCTATTTATACATGAATTTGAGCTGGCTCCTTTTAGGAGCTGTCCTGTCAAAACGTGAATCCTGAGCGTAGCACTGAGTTTTGTTGGATGCCATCTTCGACGAAGGTCTGATTAGCATGTGAGGCACGAAACAGAAAGGGACTTCTGCTGCTCTGAGGTGGAAAATAAATTATTGTACTTTTGAGGATGTGAGGCACGAAACAAAAAGGGACTTCTCTTGCTCTGAGGTGGAAAATAAATTATTGTAGTTTTCAGGAGAGACACTTGAAAAACACGTCAACAAGGAATAAATTAGATGAAATTGGAAATAATGTGCGATCTAGGAAAAAATGAGATGGAATTTAGATGACACAATTTGTTTGGGAAGTAGCTCAACAGAAATGTAAGGGCAGAATTGTAATGGTTACATCATATTGATGATATCAACAGAGAATCCAATTTGAACCAATTGATATCGATCTACTTTAGTATAAAAGAAAAATATATATCCACTTTCACTCAAAAACTTAAATAATTAAAGTATGAGCTTACTAAATATATTAACCACACCATAAATATCAATTCTTCATATAGCACTTCTTTTATTAACATGTTCATGCGTGCACTTTGACAAATCCTATGCTCGTTTTTGAATCTTTAATGATTTGGCACTCTTTCTCTTTTTTTTTTTTTGTCTTTTTCCTTCCTTTTGTTGGTGGCTGACTACCATCCACAAGCAATGGCCAGATGGGCTGGCATCCCTTGGGCGCTCGGCAAGGGTTGGCCACCAACCACTCTCAATCACAACCTCCACCGCATGACATTGCCTAGCTACCGCGGTTGAACTCCCTCTCGGCTAGCTCAATTCTCCTCCTCCATGCTCATCAAGCTTATGGTCGTCGAGATCTCAGCGAGCTTGGTGGCCATTGCCAAACAAATGTGCTGTCAGGTGATTGAGCAAAGCACGCACAGACAAAGATGGAAAGAGTTAGGGGCAGAGTCAGAGGGGCAAACAACAGCTTTAACAATTGGAGGAGGGGCAATGCACGATCCCGATCTGGATGGCTAGGGTGGGTAGGTTTTGAGCTCGGCATTGTCATAGAATCGGGGCCTTAAGGCTACTAAAGACAGACAAACCAAAATCGGTTCGAAACTCGTGGCGACCATGGCCGAGCCTCCAAATCTCGATGAGCTCAACAACTCATTCTCCAAGCCTTGTACAAGCAATTGTCGAGCCTTCAAAAAAGCTTAGCTGCACCAAGCCAAAGTTTGTGAAGCAGACCCTCGCTAGGCCTTGCCCTCGCCCAAGCGACGCTTCACAAGGCCGCCTTGGGCTAGGCAAATCTTGCAAGGAGAGCCCTCATTGACGCTTATTCTTGCCCAAGTGAGGGTAAACCTTGCCCATTCGAGGCCAGCTTATTCGGCCACCCACAAAAGGAAGACGGGAGGAAAATAAATAAATAAAATCGAATAATTATTAAAATATTATAAAAAATTGTCTACATTAGTATCGTTGTGCCATGTAGAAGGATTGGTGTCTACATTAATAATTTCTTATCAAAATTAGCTGGATGGATTCAATTGACAAAATGTGAGTAAGTTTATGATTCAATTGATAAAATTAAAATATTTAGGATGAAATTGAAAAAAAAAAAAAGCATATTATGATTAAGACATTTTGGACAAATTTCCCTCAAAATGCTACCAATTAATTTGTCAATTCAAACTGGGTCATAATGGGTATTAAGACCCCATCTATTTTTCTTTTCTTTTCTTTTTGTGACGCCCTTGCTTATAGCCCATAAGGGCATTATGGCCCTTGCCAAGATCTGGGCGAGGGCCTAACACCCTTTCTTGGATCTTGGCAAGGATGCATAGCTTATTGCATAGCTAAGATCAATGGCGAAGTCAAGTATGAACTCTTTGCTTCCTCGAGCATTTGTGTCATCCGTCCAATGCTATACTATCTTTGTTTATGTTAAACTTAGGAAGCACCGATATTTTTTTAAGAGCTTTTATATCGTGTTGAAGTGTTCACATTCTTCGATGCTCTTCGGCATTCTCTGGCACTCGGTCAACTGTCCCAACACGCAAGTTAGGAATTCCGACAATTCTAGCACATGATCGTGACACACATGAGGTCAATTTTAAAAATTTTCAATAAATGCGGGGTTGAAATATAAATATGTAAGAAAATAAAAAATAATAAAAATAATAAATGGGGAAACAAGAAAAATCCAATCTTCTTTTTTCTGCCAATTCTCACTTTCCATGACATACAATTCACACCATAAGTTTGTTTTTTCTCTTCTCTTCCAACATGCTTTGACACACAAGTCTAGAATACAAATTGCCTTTTTCTTTTCCCTCCAAGTTTTATGGATTATGTGAGTGGAGTTGAATTTGTCAAATTGAAACAATGAATGATATTAACGAATGGTAGATTGATGTTTTTAATGGAAATTTATTATAGGCTTTTTATTATTTATTTATCTGTGAATTTGAAGCAAATTAATTTGATTGAATAATCACATAAAAATATATATTAATAAACAATGTGCCTAGACATGTTGGAATTTTCTATTTTTTTTTTTTTGAAATGACATGTCAGCATGTTATGTCGTATCGTGTCGTTTTTCGTGTGTCAGTGTTAGTGTTATTTAGTGCTCAAATCGTCTCGTTGATCCTTGGCATATCAATTCCAAATGAGTTGGCTTCCTCCAGGAAATTGTACTCTCAAAACCTATCAAAATCAAGAATTGGCCGTTAAGGAATCCAAGTGCTACACAAACAAGTGCTAAAATTGTACTCTCAAAACCTATCAGAATCAAGAATTGGTGGTTGAGGAATCCAAGTGCTACACAAACAAGTGCTAATCGATCATTTCAACCATTGTTTTCAGTTCTATCTTCGACGCTAAGTGATAGTTGCACATTATATCCGTTAGTGTGATTTTCTAGGTAAAGTCCATTGCGCTGACTAAGTTGCTATAGTATAAATTGTGAATGCAAAGTATGATGATTATATTTAACTAGTATTGTGACGGATGTACAACATTAATTCAATCCTTTTTTTTTTCATTGCATTCAAGTAATATTACATTTCATTACCATTTTCATTAGTGTAGGATTTACTAATCAAACTTTATTTACATTACTAAGGTGTGTATAGAATGACACATATGAGTTCATGATAAATAAATTTCCTTAAACTATCAAATTTTAACTTCCTCTTTTGTTAAAACTTCCTAAGTTACTCGTTTCCCCCTAAAAGTAGGGCTAGATCGGCCGGTTCTAGGCAGTTCCTGGAGAGGGCGGTCCAATTCTCAGTTCCCATTCTTGAAACCGGTGGCCGGTCAATTTACTTTTCAATTCCAAGATGGGAATCAGACCGATTGGACCAATAGACTGGACTGATTGATATATATATAACTGAGAAAAACCCTCTGCCCTTTTTAGGTTTTGCTTTCACCTCTCCCTTTTTGCTTTCTGCTTTACCTTCCCTTAGAACTGTTATGGATTCATCTTATCGATCAGTCCATGATGAGATTTGTGTGACAGAGTTATATTAAAATCCATTTTTGCAGGTAACTTGCTTGGCATTGCAGGGAAGAGGACGAGTGATGGGCTCTTCACCTTGGGAATCAAGTCTCTCCATTTCTTCATGTCACCTCTGCAACAAGAAACCTCGACGATGCCACTCATGTTCTGAGCCGCGCTTAGCAGATCACTTGGACTAATGAAGAGATCAGAACTTCCAAAACATTCCCAAGGCCCTCGAAGCAGTCAATACGAAACAGAGCATGGTTGGGAACAAGAAAATATGAATCGTACTAAAAAGGAAAGAAGAAAAGAGTAACATTTCTGCTCATGTATTATACGGTCCATGTACGATGATGTATTATTTTTGAAGAGCTTCTTTTTCGCAATTTATTTTTTCCCTCAAACAACAAATTACCGGTTCCATGGATTGGACCGGTCGGTCGGTTGAATTCTCGGTTCTAGAACCAGTCATTCCAATTCCCAGTCTTAGAATTTGAAAATCAATCATTTCGATTCAGTTCTCAATTCCACCTCATAATCGGATTGGATTGAGAACTGCTAAGTCCTACCTAAAATTGAAAATCTTTAGAGTTCAGATATATGCGAGCCTCCTTGCCCTTCATTGCGATTGGCTTCAAAGGATTTCCGATGGCCCACCAGACATGAAGCGACCTTCATTTATCATCAACTGGAACGCCTCGTTCGTTGTCCAATCGTTGGAACTGGACGCTGTCTATCTTTAGCAAATATGTCCAGGGAATTCATTTCCTGTCCACATACAGCGTGTCAGGGAATTCATTCCCTGTCCACATACAGCACGTCCGGAAATGTGTCCGGAAATAATTGGTACTGAAAGAGGAAATGACGACGAAATTGCTGAGACATGTTGAAATAATTGCGACGATCGGGTAACCCTCTTGCGATACCGTGGGCCGTCTGGATTTTCTTCTTGTGTCGATTATCAATGTAATGGAACCAATGACCTCGATAGATGTGAACTCACAGGCCATTGATTTTTATGGTGCTGACATGGGAAGTTTCTTGCCACTGAAAAAAAAGGACTTGACTGGAAGCGTTGCCTGAAAACAAAGTTTTGTCATTTCTCCTCTTTTCCTCTCTTTTTCCCATCTATCTTCAAAGGCCAGAATTTGGTGATGAAGGCTTTTTCTATTTGTGCACTTTGAGACAACCGAATACCATTTTAGGATTTCTTTAACCACGAAAAAAAAATCGATTCTAGGTAGATGAGTATCTTACTGATGAAAATAATCCACTGACTATCTTACTGGTGAAAACAATCCACTGACCTGGCGATGCAAGTGACACGAGTCAAAGCTAGAGCAGATGGTCCGAAGATGGTATTATTTATGCCTGAAAGTGCAGAGCATCGAGGATATGACGTTCGGCCATTGCATGAATGTGATGGAACCAACGATGTCAATAGGTCTGAACTCACAAGCTTTCATGGTGCTTACATGGGAAGTTTCTTGCCACCGAAAAAGAGGACTTGACTGGAAACTTTGCATGAAAGCAAAGTTAGTTTTGTCATTTCTTCTCTTTTCCTCCTTTTTCCTATCTATCTTCAAAGGCCAGAATTTAATGCTGAAGGATTTTTCTATTTGTGCGCTTTTAGACAACCGAAAACCATTTTAGGATTTCTTTAACCACGAAAAAAAATCTATTTAAGGTAGATGAATATCTTACTGAAGAAAATAATCCGCTAACCTGGCAATGCAAGTGGAATGAGTCGAAGTTAGAGCAGATGGTCTGAAGATGGTATTATTTATGCTTGGTAGAACATCGAAGATATGACGTTCGGCTGTTGCATATCTTAACAAAATTCACACGTAAAAAATTCTAATTCCCAGTCATAAATCATGATATAAAAAATGCGGCCATAAGTTTGGGTAAAGATGACCAAAAAAATTCTACTCTTCATCATATGGGTTAAAGATAATTAGGATACTACACTAATTCTCTATATTTCGGGAATGTGCTTATATATCCTTTAATCATGCATATCCCCGATTGATTATAATTGATGTCATAATTTTGTTACATTATATAGTAATCTAATATAACCTATAGGTTCATGTACTCTTCATTTTAGATACACCAAAATATATAAACTAAAATATGCATAAATTACACAATTCTTTTTCCCCATTATTCTTATCTTAGTATTATAACTAAGCAATCTTGGTGCACGAGGTGCACATCGCACCCGGAGTGCACCTTGCATCTCATTTTTTTTTTTTTTTAAATTACTATTAAGGGTGCACATTCAGAGCGCACTTCGCATCTCGTGTCATTCTCTTTACAATTATTATTGGTATCTCTCTTTCGAGGTCGAGCTTCAACATTATTCATCTCTTCTAGTGATGCCATCAATAGCCTATTACGAAGCCATGTCAACTTGTTGCATAGCCTGTCACGCAACCACGTTAGCATGTTTTGCTATCGCGTGGCTTGCCACACAATTACGTAAGCTTCTTCTGCTATCCCTGCACTGCAGTCACTGTCCCTTTTGCTTCCCTACACCATAGCCAAGTCACCCTCTTCTGTTGTCTCACACATTGCGGTCACGTTGGCCTTGTGATATTCGGAAATTCTTTCGTCAATTAATAATATATAAGAATTTGAAGGCCATAAATGTCACAAGTGGAAATTTTGGTTGGATTATTAATAGTGTAGTAGAGGGAGGTCCGAATTATATTTCCAGTGCCCGCAGTTTTTGGAAAGCGATACCATTAGGGTTAAATTGATGAATATTTGTTCTTGGTTCGATTAATTTATTAGTTGTGATTCTCCTAGTATTTAGTAATTTTCATGGAACGTTTTTGTGAGTTCAAACTATTTTTCTGATTTATCAATGCTTGGAATGAACATTGATTTCCTTGTTTACGTACTGATTTACTAGATATTTTGATAACGAAATATCTACTTTGGAAATCACATAGTTGAGTGTACCACCTCTCTTTATTTTCCTCCAAGTATTGTGATATATATGGGAATTTTTATATAATAATAATGTGTATGTCACCACCGACCGCGGTGGCTCCATTGGATAAGGCCCTGCTGATCTTCAGCCCAGAGGTAAAGGGTTCAAAACCCAGGGGAGACACTAGGTATATTAAGTGTGACTCAAGGGTGGTGGGTCCTCCTGCTTAAGTGTCACTTGGGGGTTTACGGCGCGACTGTCGGTTGCAAGTCGGTTCCTCCAGCACCAATAATAATAATAATAATAATAATGTGTATGTCCTTAATGCCACGTAATTAAGACCTTTGCCACAACATATTTTCCACTGAGCAAATTTCCTTATATAAGTATATCAATGAGACTTTGGAGCTAGGTACATGTTTTACCGTAGAAAACAATTCTCTATAAGGTCGAGATGATACAAAATCCTATAATGGCGTGACTTGTGCAATCGGAGTATGATATGGCTTGTATAGCCATGGTATGATGTTAATAAATAACCATCATCATGTGGATGAACAATGATGTATTTGTCCTTGCTAATGTAGAGGACACCCGTGATGAATAGGGTAAGAGGTGTGGCAAAAGGTATAAATGATTCCATCCCCAATGAGTTGGTGGTCATGATGCCTTGTTAGTCAAGATGTCTCGTGAAATGAGATAGTCCTAACCAATGACAAGTAGGAACTCACCTATCGTATATGGTATCTACGCATCATGAAATAGTATGCCACCTGCTTGCATTTTACTGAATAATCTTGTGTAGTGTTGTTAATACTTTCCATGGTATATCATTACAGGAAAAATAGTGCATTTCCTTTTGCATTAGTCAAATATAATTATTTTGCACTCACATTATTTGTTGGTAAAATGTTAAGTGGTAAGAGGATTTTCTTATTTAGACTTAGAAATTTCATTTATTGGTTTCGACACACTCCTTTTATTTTTTAGATGTGTGGGATAAATCCCCCGTCATTACTTTTCGAAGCTCTCATGTGTTGAATATCAAGATGTGTATGTACCAGAATCATCAATACTATATACTAAATGTAGTTCTATTGCATGAGTCGTCGTGGGGCTGCTTGAGTGAGTTCCCCATTGATTTGTCACTGTTACTAGAACATCAACGATGAGTTAGTTGGATTGCTGAGAAGCTTCGGTGGTTCCCCCGATTTCGGTGGCCATGGCATGTCGATGGGCAAGGATGTCCATCCGTAGTTCAAGAGCTTTTAGATTAACTCTTCCGAAAATCACTTGTAGGGATTGAACCAAAGTGTGCACCGACAGTAGAAACAGGTTTTTGTACATAAGACTTTGATGTATTTTAGTTAAGATTAAATTATTTGTACAATAGAAGATAAATTCATTATTTATGGGTGGATTTAAGTGCATTTAAATTATATGCGCATTCAAGGTTAACATTTTATAGAAATTCAGGTCGTGACAGGCCTCTTCTTTTGTCCCTATACCGCAGTATCGCAGCCACGTTAGCCTCTTTTGTTGTTGCGTAGCCTGGAAGCAGCCATGTCAGCGTGTTGTTGCATAACTTGCTGGACCGATCTTACTACCATGAGTTGATCATATTGCCAATTTATTCAAAACACCACTTTGAGTTTGAGAGAACATTAGGAAAAATCAGAATATTTCTATTGATCTTTTATATATATATATATATTGATTGTGCATATGCTCAATTGGTTTTAATTGATATCGAAATAATTTTGTTACCTTAGATTATCATCTAATAAAATCTAAAAATAGGTTCATATACTCTTTATTAAGAGATACATAGACATTTGCATAGATATATGCAAAAGGTACACAATTTTTATTCGATATTATACTTAACTATAAGTTTGTGAATAAAAGATAGATTTTGGGCAATTGATATGTCTCATTAATCTTTCATCCGCGGCTACATGCGAAAGAAATCCCCATCCTGGATGGACCACAAAACGTGTATCTTGAGGCCGTGTGAAGTGACGAGGTGGCGGCAAAATGATCAATTGTAACGAGAACCATCAACATCCGCCACGTGAATCTTGAAACATAAGGTATTGCTTGGTAACCATTCAAACAGTGCCTAATTCTAATTTTTTGTTCTCGGGATCAGTTTAGGAACAGAATTGCGTTTGGTAAAATTTTTGTTCCCGGGAACAGATTTGAAGTAGAATCAAGAATTTTTTTTTAAAAAAATTGATTCTTATTCCAAGAAGAAAAAAATAATAAAAAAAGTGGAACCCTTCTCTCCCCTCCTCTATTGTTGTTTGCCACTATCCACCACTACCCGTCGTCAGCAACCAGTTTGGTGAGCTCGCCAGGCCAGGGCGAGGTCCGGTGAGCTCACCAGAGACAAGCCCAGCCACTAGTGAGGCTCGCCCAGCCCCGGTGAGGCTCGCCCAGCCCCGACGAGGCCGGCTTGGCCACCGGTGAGGCTTGGCCTCGCCAAATTTGGTGAGGCCGAGCCTTGGCGGGACTGGGCGAGGGTTGGGCGAGCCTCTCCCAGCTGTCGGTGAGGCTCATTCAACAAAGGCTGGCCTCGCCGAGGGCTGGTGACACTCCGGTGAGATTGTTGGCCTTCGTCTAGCGACCGGCCTGAAGAAGAAGAAGAATAGGAGAAAAAAAAAAAAAAAGTAAAAAAGGAAAAAAAAAAAAAGGAAAAAGTATAAAAAATATTTAAAAATTAAAAGAAATTGATTTGGAACAAAATCAATTAGCACAGTACCAAACGCAATTTTATTCTATAATCATAAATTTTGAACAGTTACCAAACCGCTTAAAATGCTTAGAATCTGTTCTCAGGAACAGAATTAAAAATAATCATTTATGATTAGAATTTATTTCCTGAAACAGAATCGTTACCAAACGTGCCCTAAGTGTACTCTGGGGTGGCGCCGCAATAAGTCTACTATTTTAAAATTTTCCACCTAATATGAATTTTTCCCGGGAAAATTAAGTATGTTCTCATATATATTTTATCAGTGAGGTCACTCAACAAGTCATATAATGATGTTGACCCTCAGATTTCTCATAAATTATTAGAAATTAACGTAGATTGAGTCATGAAAAGATATTCCACGTGCAACAAAGGCAGGAAGAATAGTCAAAGTGTTATTTTACCAAGTGGAATTTGATTTACTGATTCTTTCAGGTAATTTTCATATACTTCTCTTTCAAAACAAAAATAAATGATTGGTGTTCAACTCATTTAACATAGATAAATTTATTAGGATATATAAGCAGTCGCCCAATCACTTCGTTATGGAGATTATGAATGGGCATTGATATGGAATTTAAATCATAATACAATTATTTAAAGTCATATGAACTTGTCAATACATTTAACAGGTGGTCGTTAAATTACTAGAGTGCAGGAGGAATGTGCAATGCACGCGTTCAATGTCGGATGGTTATATATACAAATGTAATAAAAGTCTTAAAATTTGTCATCAAAATGTAATTGAGTCCTAGAATTTTCAAAAAAATGCAATTAAGTCTTAAGATTTGTCATGAAAGTGCAATCGAGTCCTATAATTTTCGAAAAGTGCAATTAATTCTTAAAATTTATCATAAAAATGCAATTGAGTCCCAAATTTTTTAAGACTTGATTACAATTTTTTGAAAGTTTTAAAATTCAATTATACTTCTGGGACAAATTTAGAACTTTCAATATATTTATTCCATATATTTATGAAGAAAAGAAGTATTGTGGGAGGAATTAGATCATCACTTGTGGAGTAGATATGGAGAAAAGTTATAAGATGTGCGAATTAATAATAACTTGGAGTTGGTGTAGAGAATAGTTTCAATCTCAATATCGTTCTATGCAATGATGGTTTGAGAGGTCCAAATAACGAAATAATCATAACTTTTCCTAAAACAAGATTAAACTATTAAATAAAGTATAAGGTGTTGACACCTCAATTTTAATTAGGTTAATTTTATTAATCAAGTTTTTAATTTATTTTGTCTTTTCGGATAAGTAGATAACAAATAAATAGTAAAACCAAAAGAAAAACAAAAGCCAGCCCAACCCCCTCTTTTTCTTTCCACGTAGGCCAAGGCCCAACCATTTTCCCCAAAGCCCGGCCCCCTTCTTTCCTTCTTCTTCCTTCTTCCTTCTTTCCTCTTCTTCCCCTTACGCCTCTGCAACTCACGCGCACAGAAGACGACGACGCGCGCGAAGGACGGCCTACGGCCAAGGGGAGTAGGCCGACGTCGGCCGGAGAAGATAAGATCGTGAAGCGCCATCAATGCCAAGCATGCTTCGCTGGATGAGCTCGGATGGGACGCCGGTTCAGCCGAGGAGAACCGCCAGGCGCGCGAAGGGGACCGGCGGTCGAAGCTCCGTCGACCGGATTCCCTCGCCTATAAAAGGGCACCACCTTCGTCGATGAACGGTAGGAGCGAGCTCCGAGATCTTCCCACTGAGAGACTTCGGGGGAAGAATCGAAGAGCGAGCTTGAGAGAACTCGGGTTGCGAGCTCGGCTGACCTCCCACTAAGAGACTTCGGGGGAGGCCGCCGGCGAGCGAGTCCGAGAAGGTCAGATCCGGCCGGTGGAGGCTCGGATCTGGCCTGAGTGAGAGAGATCCGAGCGGGTGAAGGGGCTGAGCGAGAGAGGAATCGAGGGAGGGAAGGTCGGATTCGAGGAGAAAGGAGGTGCCGTCGACGTTGCCCGACGCCATCCCTGCGCCAAGCCGAAAGCTCCCGACCACCACGACGCCGTCACTGCACCGGATCGCCACTGCTTTCAACACCCCACCGTCGTTGCAGTCCTTCTTGACGCCGTCGACCGTCCACGCCGAAACTCCAGTCAGCCGCTGTGCCGTTGTCACCCTCCGACGCTGTGCGCCGCTGCCATCCCTTGCCCTCAGATCTGGAAAGCAGAAGACTAGATCTGCGGAGGATCCACGAGATCTGGCCACCGCGACACGCCGTCATCCACCGCCGTGCTGTGCCGACTGGAACCGAGAGGCAGACTTGCGCAACTCGTCGTGAACAGGTAACGACACTCGCCGACCGACGCTCGCCATCCGTCCCCGTCGCCTCGAGCCACCGCGGGATCCAGTCCTCGGTCGCACTCTGTTCGCCGTTCCCCTCTACATCTCCACCCATCATCGTCGCCGTGCCACGACACCACATCCTCCTACCACTGCTGTCCTCTGTATCGCCGCTCGTCGCCGCCGTCTTCGCCACCGTCTTCGCCGGACGACATAGGAATAGGGCAAAGCAAGCTGCGGCTGTAAACCGGGTCGAAGGCGGGTCAGTGACCGGGTAGGGTTTTGGCCGAAAGTGGGTCGGGCGTGGGTCTCGTTCGGGTAGGGTTCCAGCCAACCTGGGCCCTCGCGCTTGGGCCGGGTCCCTTTTGGAAAGTAGGGCTATTTAGGCCAGGCTTGTTTTTATTTATTTATTAAAAAAAAAAAAA
Organism: Eucalyptus grandis; assembly: GCF_016545825.1. Classification (NCBI taxonomy): domain Eukaryota; kingdom Viridiplantae; phylum Streptophyta; class Magnoliopsida; order Myrtales; family Myrtaceae; genus Eucalyptus; species Eucalyptus grandis. The sequence goes on along the minus strand of NC_052615.1, from coordinate 13,029,374 downwards.
AACAAAACAGAAAAATCCTGGGCCGGGCCCGCAACGCGGGCCCATCCAGGTCTCGCGGGTTGCGAACTGGGTCGGTCCCAACCCAGGAGTCCAACCCGGTTCGTTTTTATAATAATAAATATAATATTTTAATTAAAAAAATCAAAAATATTTCATATTTTCCAAAAAAAATGCCAAAAATCCAAAAAAGGCCAAAAATTCATGAAAAAGCCAAAAAAAAAAAATTCAGAAAAAGCCAAAAAGACTTGTATTTTTCCAAAAAAAAAATATCAAAAAATCCCTTTTATGTTCAATAAATGAGAAAAATACTCAAAAAAATGTTTTTCCTCCAAAAATGCATGGAAAATCTCTCAAAAATCCAAAAAGCCTTAGGGTTTAAACAATATTAGGTACCGAAAGGGCATTAGTGATTAACTAGTGTAATCAAGTCCCCGATCCTAATTTCTCTCAGTTGCGCAGAGCAAGTATTTCTCCCGATACTTCGCTTGGGTTTCTAATCGACCCACTCCAAATCAATTAGTGGCGATTCCGTTTAAAAATTAATTTACAGGTTAAAAATTTAGATTATTAAAGTCGTGAATTGGTGGACTTGGGAGAGTCCGGGCATAATTAAATTCAGCCGAGCCATTAGCCTCCTTTAGGCGCTCGTACCCGATCGCGAGCGCCGAAAAAAAAAAAAAAAAAAAAAAAGAGGTCGCGACATAAGGGAATAAAATAAACACGCGTCTCTTCATTTCATTGTTGCCCGATTGATGAGATGAGTTTTTACGAGATCACGGCTGACTTTAGCTATTCAAAAAGTTTAAACTGTTAATTGAAAATGGGGTTTTTAATAATTAATTATTCTAATTGATGAAAATTCCAAGCTCCACACTTGAGTTTCATGGATTAAAATTGTAATAGCTACCTTATAAGAATATATACATCTGTAATCTATAATCTATTTGTACAACTAAGTTTCGAGTATTTGATGTGGCGATACTAATTCAAGCACGAATCATTTCAAAATAATTTAGACTAATCAAACCAACCACATTTTAAGAACGGGTGAATGATATTGCGTAAGAGCATGTGATGATGCCCACGGTTTCCTAATCGGCCTCACTATTGTCTTCATTTCGCATTCACTAGCTTTTATTTATTTATTTTATCAAACTCTCACTTTTAGCATTCTTTTATGACAAGGTTCATTTCTTAATCACCCATCATATGCAAATCAATTGCTAAATAGAAATTACGCATCGAGATTATTGTTTTTTTTAGTGGGATTCAGTTTAGGTCCCATATAATTTTTAAATATGATTACTTTAGTCTAATAGATTAAGGGTGTGTTTGATGACCACGCTAAGTACTAAAATGTTGTTAAGTGTGTTTGATAACCACTACCCTCACACTACTTAATTAATTGGATTAAGTGAAATATCACCTATTGTGGTAAGTAAGAAAGACTCACTTGATTGGTCAAGTAATAAAATATGCAATGGAAAGTAATATCTTACCAATTAGATTGTCAAAACATTTGAATAGTGCTCACTATTTTCATGTTTCATAAGTAAAAATATAATTTAATATTTAATATTCTTATGTTATGAAATATTTTTTATTTTTATATTAAATGCTTAAAGATTTTAGCGCTTACAGCACTTATTTTTCAGCTTCACAATCAAGACTTTCGATTTGTAAAATTTTCACAATCTGAGTTACGATTAATGACAAATTTAGGTGCCGTTCGGTTATAGTTATTTTTGTTTTTATTTATAAGAAGCAAATCCATTTAACTTATTTTTCATCTGGTTAACGTTTCTTAGTTAAAAGGGTTTTTTTAGTCAAAATTGTGTTTCTTACCCGAAATAATAAATGTTCATCAAATATCATTTTCACTTGACAATATTTATTATGTCTAAATTGCCAATTATAATTTTTACCGTGACAGTTGAAACAAATACAATTTTCGACAAATTAATTCAGTCATCATTTGGAGGCCAACAACATGAAATCATTACTAGCGTAACAGCACATGAAATTTGTTGAAAATTTGGGTGAGATTTGAGGTACGAAGCAGAATTCAATTTCTCCGACAAAAAGTCGCAACTCCTTTGTCTCTCTCTCTCTTTTTTCCGTCTAAAGCCAGAAGGACATGGGCGAAGCAAGTGACTTCTGGCCCATTTCTCTTTTGTTTTTTCTTTTCCTTTCCTTCACTGTTTTTACTCTAAGCACGTCAAGAACATGGCTTATTTAAATTCCTTCCTTTATTTTATGTTTATTTAATTTTACAAAGATAAAATATGTTCTCCTCGTGATGCTATTAAACATTGTGGTTCAAGTTAATTTTCCCTATCTTCTATCATAATGTTTTTACAAATCTGGCGTGTTGGTGACATGTTGCTATGTTTGAGTCTAAGCATGTTACTGCTAGTCTTCAATTAGTCTAACACATATATTCAATTGAATTTAAACTGTCGGATCTTGTGAGATGAGAAAATTAGTGTTTACAGAATTATATGAAGCTAATCAGCATATACTTGGAACCCATGTGGGATCCAACATTTCCAATGATTCGAATTTAATTTAATTTAATTTTTTTTTTGGTAAAAGGTAAGAAATATATTGAGAAATGACCAAATAAACAAAAGATTTCACCACCGCCTGCGGTGGCCCAGTTGGATAAGGCTCCCATGATCCTTTGCGAGGAGGAGAGGAGTTCGAATCCCACTAGCCGCATGGGATCTTAAGTGCGACGTCGGGGGTGGTGGGTCCTCCGCTAGTGTCGCCTCAGGGTTTGCCCACCGGCTGTCGACTTACAGGGTTCCCTGTGTCATAAAAAAAAAAAAAAAAAAAACAAAACAAAACATCTCGTCACTAGAAACTTGCACTCCAAATGCAGGAACAAAAGGAGTGGAAGGGTGACGAGATGTAAAAGCCGCAAATCGCTACACACACACTACAACACCAAGACCAAAAGAAGCACGATGAGGTCAACCGGCTAATATAATTTGAATTTAATTTAATATATACCAAACTCAATAATAAATCTTCCTTAAAAATATATTTTAGGCAGATTTGCAATATGTATTCTAAAGTAGAGGTGAGCATGGTTCTAGGATAGAACTTGGAACCGAAAAATCAGATTGGTGGAAACCTGTATGGTTCCAAGTTCCAAGGTATATAGGGTAGGGTCCAAGTTCCAAAAATTGGGAAACTTGTTTCGAATGGTAGGTTTTAAATTATGAGTAGATAGAACCTAGAACTTAAAATAAGTCTATGTATTTTTCTTGATCTATGTCTTCATGCAATCTTGCGGTATTCCTTAGCGTTCGATGATGAGTATATAATTTGAAATCACTAGTATGAACTTTCATTTTATGACCAGGACTTTTACTTTATTAACAACTTGGAACTGCCCCTAAAACTTATAACAAGGTACATTCCAATTCTAGAATATGCATAATAGGTTCTAGATTTCAAAAAATAAGGAATCTATTCCAATGGATAAGTTCTAAGTTCGGGTTGAAACCTGCACGAAATCTAAAATTGCTCACTCCTATTTTAAAGATGTCTCTCTAGGAAAATTGTTTGTTCTTTAGTCTCGGAAGCCCATTAGTTTCTCCCAAGTTTTATCCACTTTTTTTTATCAAAATTTTGAAGCCCTCTGCTTTCCCGATCAGCGTTCACCCTTGGATGCGAGCAAGCCTCTCCAACCTCCCCCTCCCGCGTTGCCTCACCATCAAAGGGGGAGGATACGCAGCTGCGACAAGCTCGAGCTCAGATCGAGCTTTGGATCGAGCACAACCCTTGCATCTTGGGCTTGGCAATGCTAGGCCCGAGCCCATGATCGCGAGCCTAGAGGAAGCTCAAACTCATGTATGAGATCTGAGGCTCAAGCGCCCTTGCCAAGTTCTGGCTCGACGACGACGTGGATAAGTTGTGGCCACGCGAACTGGTGGCCCGGGTGTCAGCTGATATTAGAGGGGTTGGTGGCGGAAAACTTTGGTGAGGGGCAGTGGAAAGCGGGTCTCACAACTGTGGTCGAGGGGCAGCCACGATTGACTATGGTGGGGTGATCCTCGCGCCTTTGTAAGTGGCGTATCCAAGGTTCGTGATCTAGTCTCTTCTAGTGTGCCCAAGCTTACAATTCTAGTTTCCACCGATTAAGCATGATCTCTCTTTCTCTCTCTCAATAATTCAGTCAACCTAACTAATGCACTAAACTAAGATTGGACAAGCATCACATTTGATGGGATCCTCGTAAGACTTATATCGGACTCACTATTTTCATTGGGTCAAATCTAATTTAGTACTTGTGTTACTCTCATGGCAACTTAGTCACAATCAAATATGGCTAGTAATCATTGTTATTTTGGTCGTAACTGTTAAATTATGTATCGAATTTGAGCTACAAATATGCATAACTCTGGCTGAATAAACAAAGTTCAGGGAGACTTTGTGATGTCTTCGAATTTTGTTCCACCGTTAAGTCTATCTCCATGCGTTGAAGGAAGAAGCCAAGGAAAGCCGCATGAGTGCTTTTAAGTTCTTTGACTTCCAAGCGGGCAAGCGAAGTCAGAGAAGAGAGATTTTCGGCCAGCAAAGTCTTGAAGAGAGATTGTCTTCTGCCGAAAAGGAGGGCATCCACAATCTTCCGCATTAAATAAAGGACCCACAACCTGCTGCAAATGCATGAAGAAGACGCATGAAGAAGACTTTTTTTACGCTTGCTTCTCTCCAGGAACAAGAAATTTGAAGACTGCGGCCCACCTCATTTCACGGATCATAGGCATACGTTTGTTGACTCTCCTCTGCCTCATTAAATGCTTGCCCATGCACATACACGATCTGCATGCATGCCTACAAATATGGTGGGCGTCGGTGCCGATTGTGGGCTTGTCTTGTGGGCGCCTGTGCTGCATTTAATGAGGCCATTTACTTTCATTTTTGTCCTGTCTTTCTGCCCTCCTCGCTAAAAGGAGAAGGCGTCGGAAGATGCAAAAACTGAGCGAGAGAAAATAGCTCGAGAGAAAAGAGCTCGAGAGAGTGTGAGAGACGAGAGCTCAGAGAGGTTTGTGCTAAGTTGAGTCCATTGAGTGAGTTGTTAAACACTCTGGGTATCAGGTATAAATTAGGACTGGGAAACACTTGAGTGCATGTGTGATTGTAATCCTGTAATTCTCCGATTTATTGTGAATTATTTTGCTAGCTCTCTCTGTGGACGTAGGTTCCGACATTCGGACCAAACCACGTAAATTTTTGGTGTCCTTTTATTGTTCCTCATTTTATTTTGATCAATTTCTATAGCTCCCGACAAAATTGCAAATTCCGATCCGCTTCCGCTGTGCCGCTGATTACAACAGTAACTTATAGCCAAAAGATTCCAAATTGTTCAAAATTTGATGAATTAAAAGGGGGAATGGTAGTGCTTTTCAAACAGACAACAACAAGATTGAAGATTGAAATACCATTACATTGAAGTATGTGGATCAATTCTTACACATTAGTTTCATTTTTGAAATTGATATCTGAGTTTTCCAATAAAGAAAATAGCTTCCGGTGGGGAAACCTGTGTGACTGTTTAATAATTATAGTACATGAAGATATACCACTGCTATAACTAAGTGAAACAAAACCTAAAGCCAGATGACTTGTACATCTTCTCCCATCTTTTCCCTGAACCAGTTTGGGAAGACATTCGATACCCAATAAAGCTCTTCCTAGGAGCCCGTCCAAGGCCGTATTGGCTAAATAGGCTCTTGGTCTCAAACGCCCACGGCTTCGGTCCTGGTTGCTCTGGCAAAGGCCTCAGCGGCTTCAATTTGGGGATTTGTGGCGGGACCACGAGCACTTTTTGGATATTGCGGAGCATGTCTGTGTCAGAGTGGTAGCGGTTTTAGGAGTTGAAGAACATGTGGAACACTTTCAAGGAACCAAGGTGGAGCCGCCTGCCCGGTTCCGGCAAGTTGCATACATCGCCTAGGACGTGTTGGAGGAACTCTTTCTTCATTTGGTTGAGCAGCAATTGCACGAATTTGATGGGGTCCTCAATGCTGGCTTCGGGGTTTTCCTTTAGGAAGAGCAGCGCACAATTCAATTGCCCTTCCTGTTCTTCTTTCTGCGATGAGAGAGAGAGAGAGAGAGAGAGGTGGCACTTGGAAGGACACAATCCAAAAAAGATTGCATTATTTAGTTCATAGGGGCAGAAATATATTAACAATTTACAAGTGTTGTCCAGCGAGCATCAGCCATTGCATGCGGCTTAGGTAGTAGCTATACTTAGCCGAATCATATTCAATAGTTTGATGCACGGGGTGGTGAGGAGCTGGTAGGGGTTGGACCACAGCTGATGCAGCGGAAGAGGTGTGCTGCGATAGACGTCATGCCAAATCGAGGTACTCTTCCGTTGGATGCACACCTCCCCTTCTGCTCCACTTCGCTTCGATGAGCCATGAGCCACGAACAAAATGTCTCACCCCACTTTCCAACCAAACACAGTAAAAAAAGATATTGCTTGGTGTAGCAAAGTAAAGAAAGAGAAGTATTATGTGGGAACACGAGACGTACTATATCTCGAAGGTTTTTCTTGATGTTCTTCCCCGATTTTTTTAAGCATTTCATTCTGAACTCGCTGATGAGATCGTCTAGGGTTTTGGGTATGGTCTTGGCGTGCTCACTTAGTCCTTTACAGTCCCAACTGGTCTAATGTTGGTCACCCACCGAAAGAGTCGATTCTAAGGGTACCTAATTGGATGGATTGTGACACCATGGTAGATCAATATAGAAACCCATAACTAATCTAGGCAAAGAGCAGTGGTGGAAAGCAGATGTCACAACTGTGGTCAAAGGCGGAGTCAACAATAGTCGGCTATGGCGGCAGCAGTCCTCGCTTTCTTGCGAGTGGTCTATCCAAGATTCATGATCTTGTTTCTTCTCATGTGCTTGAGCCCGCAATTTCAGTTTCCATCAATTAAATGTGATCTCTCTCTCTTAGGCAAGCATCACATTTGATGAAATCCCCTTAGGAGTTATATCGAACTCACTATATTCAAAAGTTCATATTTAGTTTAACTTAGTCTCGATCAAATATGATTACTAACCATTACTTTTTATTTATTTATTGAAACTTCAGTTAGAAGATCCCAAATTGCTCAAGTTCTAACAAAATTACAAGGTGAACTAGTAACGCTTTCCACACAGACAAAAACAAGATTGAAGCTTGAAATACCATTGCATTGAAGTATGTGGATGAATTGTCCACTAAAATTTTACACATCTTTCTAAGCTACTCTGCTCATACATACTTATTGATATACTCTTTACTTTTATGTGAAAACCAAAATAACTTCAGGTGGAGGAACCTATAAGATTGGTTCATGACTATAGTTCTTGAAGATATGCCACTGCTATAACTAAGCAAAACATAACTTAAAACTAGATGACTTGTACATCTTCTCCCATCTATTCACTGGACCAGTTCGGGAAGACATTTGATACCCAAAGAAGCTCTTCCTAGGAAAATGCTCAAGGCCATATTGGCCGGACAGGCTCTTGGTCTCAAACACTCGTGGCTTCAGTCTCAGTTTCTCCGGCAAAGGCCTTAGGGGCTTCAATTTGGGGACTCGTGGCGGGACTACAAGCGCTTTCTGGATGTCGTGGAGCATGTCCGTGTCTGAGTCATAGCGGTTGGAGGAGTTGAAGAACATGTTGAACACTTTCAAGCAGGCGAGGTGGAGAAGCCTGCTCAGTTCAGGCACACTGCAGGGCTCCTCAAGGACGTGTTGGAGGAACTCTTTCTTCAGTTGGTCTAGCAGCAATTGCACGAAGTTGATGGAGTCCTCAATGCTGGCCCCGGGGTTTTCCTTTAGGTAGAGCAGCACAAAGTTCAATTTCCCTTGCTTTTCTTCTTTCTGGAATGTGAGAAAATCGTAAAAACAGGGAGATGAAATAAGAGAGTGTACACAGGTGCACAATAAGAGCAACAATGAACGAGCACCATTTAGGGGGCAGCGGCCAATTATAGCTGCTTGGCCAGCGGCCAGACTTAGCTCTATCATATTGAACAGTTCAAATAGCCTCAAGACGCATGCTATCCAACGTTAAAAACTTTACCTCGTAGGTTTGGATGTCATTCAACAACCGAGAGATGACCATGAGCAATTTGGTGATGGGCTGGTAGGGGTTGGACCACAGCTGATGCAAAGAGGTCGTGGGGCTCGCGAGGCACGAAGGAGGAAGGACTAAGACGTGTGCTCCGACAGACGTCATGGCTACGTCAAGGTACTCTTGCGTGGGACGCACATCTCCACTTCTGCTCCACTTCGCTTCGATGAGCCATGAATGAAATGTCTCACCCCACTTTCGAACCAAACGCAGTGTTTTAGCCATTCGAAAGAAAGATATTGCTCAATGTCGCACATTAAAAAAGAAAAGTATAACGTGGGAATATGAGACTTACTATATTTTGAAGGTTTTTCTTGATGTCCTTCCCCAGTTGTTTGAAACATTTCACTCTGATGTTGGTGACAAGATCGTCGAGGGCTTCGAATATGGTCTTGGCGTGTGCACTCAATCCTTCCCCATCCCACCTATTATAATTTTTTTTTTTTTTTTTGGTGAAAGGTAATATAATGTTGGTCACCGATTAAAAAAAAAAAAAAAAAAAAAAAGGCAACTGGAAGGATAAATAATTGGATGGACTGTGAGGTGATTATTAATTTAACGTACACTCATTAATCTTGCATGTAGGCATGTAGTCTAGTGAATGTAACTCTTGAAATAAATTGTAGAAACCCTAAGTTGGAGTTAAACAAGTACTAAAAATGATAAGCATACCTTTGAACCGCTTCAGTAAGCTTTTCCAGATCCTCTAACGAACCTTCCATGTCAAAAAAGTCATCGGCGACAGTTAATATGACTGCGCCCTTCGCGACCAGTACTCGCACATCAGAGTTGCAAGGCACGGAAACGGAAGCGGCGACAGCAAAATAAGAGTACACCGTCTTCTCTCGACCGAATCCCATCTTGCTAAGTCCCGTTGTTTCAGACCACCTGAACTCATCCATTGATAAAGAGTAATTAAAAATAATTCTTTGCTAATTAACAACCCATTCACTAAAACAGATGCACAAATGCCTTTTTAACACGTCAAGCTCCATCCTGTAAATAGATTGTCTCTGTTCAAAGTTCTGCAGAGCAAGTTGTAGTATATCCTGATTATGAACCAATGATGACCTAATGAAATCAAAGAAAAGCAAAAAGTTAATTGCATGTTATAGCATAGTATTCAAGCAAGTTTATAAATTTCCTTTTGAAGACATTAATACCTATGGCAAGAAAATTTTCCCATCCATAATACACAAGCATCTTTTTCCTCCATCCACATCCTGTGTTCCAGGTGGTCTAGGCGAGCCATCCATGGCAGACCCAGTTCGTGCTTAATCTACACAGACATTTCAATCATTAGTTTACTATGCAGAATGACAAGAAGTGCTGAATATTCCCACTAACCATTCTGCAATGACTCGACGAGATAATGCTTGAATCTCTTGTTCCTCTGGATGCGATTTTCTCAAGAAATTTCTTTGAGAAAGTTCTTGCTTTCTCGAGTTCATGTTCGTTCGGAAGCATAAGATTGCTGGCTCTATATATGTTAAGGAGCACACTCGAGAAGTATTCATAATGTTTTTCAATGTGATCTCGAACTTCTTCACGGTCTAGAAACCAACAAACACTAGCTGCAAAATGCAGAATACAATTGAAATTAAAGGAAGCACTTCAAAATATCATCCATGAAAGATCCCAGGGGAAAGGAACCAATTGAGGGACTCATAAAGCTTGCAACTCGTACATGGTGATACTTTATAACCATGCATGCGCAAAAGCCAGAATCCCAAGCAATCTTTGTATAGCTCCGCAGCGATTGAATGAATTGATTTCACGATTGGTTTTTCATGCTTATAGTTCCTGCAAAAAGAAATATTAATATGCTTGAATTAGTTAGAGATGTCGTATGGACGATTTCGGTGACCTCAAAAGCAATCAGTACTGGAAATAGAAAATAGGCGACAACTTTGCCGGGACGGGCTTCTAGGCTTTTACGAACGACATTGCCCGTCCCCTATTGTATTGTTTTTTATTTTAGTAGTTTTCTAGGAAAATAAAAATAAAAATAACTGAGTGACTAGGAAGCTTTTACTAACCGATAGATTTGTGCCAAAAATTCATCCTTCTCCTGGTCAAAGTACTCGGTTAACCCTAATCTCACTAGTTGATAAACCATGGAAAGTTTTGTAAGCTCTTCATCCACAAGATATAGAGATGGAACTGCTTTAATCATCGAAGAAAGCCAAAACATATTCAAGGGTTATGAGCGTTATAAAAGGAAAACCATATAATTTTATAAATAAATTTTCAAACTCTACACTGATGGTATAAGCTTTTATTACTTTACTCATATAAAATCAGCTTTCATTAGTTTAGCTTATAGTGATCTAGCATTTGAAGTCGTGTCTTAAGCCAAACACAGCCTAGCTAATCTAAAAGCAAGATTTTAGTTTCAACTTTAAGTCCTTATACAAGGATTGGAAGGATTCGCCCATTGAAATATCAAAATCTTTGGTTTTGCGTTAACAGTCCAAATTCGCAGAAAATATCGAAGTTTCTGTTCCTACTGTGGGCAGATCGGTCCCAGTTTGAGGCCATCTAATTGGAAAAATAAGTTAAGTTAAAAGAAATCAAAATATAGAAATAAAGTTGATGCATTCTTTGTCCTCCCTTCCATAGAAGGATAGAATTTCGATTCTTCTTGTATACAACAATTCCATCGACTGAAACCAACCACATCCCATCAATTACTATGATAATTTTGTTCTCTTTTCCGAAAGTGACAATATATAATTTTCATAAAATGAAATTAACTGGGGAAACAAGAATGGCATGCTTCAAAAGCATCTAAAAATCTTTCGGACTTAGCATTCACTTACCGCCGTTAGAAGCACAATTCAAAGCAAGAGTCTGAAGATAAGCCAAGCATGCTTCATTCCCGGTGGCTAGGTATGCACTTGCTGTCGCAGAGGGTGATTGAAACAAAGAGCCGTCGCTGTCCAGATGCTTCAATATGGTTTCGTGGCTGACTTTGTATGTTGGCGGCAATGCCTCAAGATACGACAACAACGGGAAATATTGCTTCTTGTCGACAAGTTTTTCCCTGCAATAGGCCAAAACCGTATAAGTTTTAATTGTGATTGAGGCGGGTAAAACATAGGAGTTGTCGGTGGCTTTAGCGCCCCAACTTTTTGGCGCTTTTAGATTTGAGGCTATGATAATCCGTTTGTCCATTATTCAAGACTTACTATCACTGAGCCAAAATTCTGATTGGCTAGCCATTGGGAAGGAGAGAGAGACCAAGAGGAGTGAGGGGGACGCGAGAGAGCTTGAGTGAGCGAGAGGGAACGACCTAGAAAGAGAGAGAGTGAGACCGAGCGTTTCACCGTCGCCTGAGGTCCGCCCGTTTCTCGCTGTTTGGAACCAGGTAGGCCTTTCTTTCGTCCGTTGGCGTTCGGCTTTCGGGGTGCGTCAGGCCGGAGCTCGTGGTTGACCAGTTCGCAAGTGCTTATTTTTGTGCAAGTTGTGTCCCATTCTCCTCCTTGTCCGTATGCGTGAGAGGGTGTCAGCTCGGCGGTGGCCTGAGCGGGGGCGGCATCGGCGCCGGTGACAAAGGGTAGTGAGGCTCGTTTAAAATGGCGGCGGTTTGGTTGATGAGTTTCGGTGAAAAAGAGTGTAGGAGAGAAGTGGCTTCGGACGTGCAGAAGGCCGGCACGAAGAAGATGACCAAGAGAAGGAAAAAAAAAAACAAAAAGAAAAAATCAAAATATTAATATTAATATAAAAAAGGGTTTTTTAAGAAATAGTTTTCTAGTTAGGGCGGGTCCGGATCATCGGATTGGGTCAATGGGCCGGATCGGGTTTATTGGGTCCGAACCCGTTTTCCCAAATATAATAATATTAAACATTAAAAATATATTAAAATTTTCAATAATTATAAAATTTTCAACAATGATAATTTAAAATTTTCCAAAATTCAAAAATTTCACGGAACATCAAAAATTCAAAAAATTTCCGAAAATTCAAAAACTTTCAGAAATTATAAAAATCGGAATTTTAAAAAATAAGAAATATTAAAAAATAAGAAAAATTCAAAATATTCGGAAAATGTCTAAAAATTTCAATAGTAATTAAAAAATAATAAAAAATTCAAAAAGATAAAAAGTACATAATTTTTTTGGAAAATTCAAAAACTCGAATTTTTTTTCCTAAAAAGTGGAAGTTTTTCAATTTAGAATTATGCTTAAGGTTGACCGAGCCCTTAGGGCTTTACCTTATGGTTTCAATTGCCCTTAGAGACAAATGTTGTTGATTACGCAATATTAATACATTGATTTTGGTTTTCCTTTAGTTTAGTTAGGATTAGTATTTATCTTTTCATTAGTATTAAGTCTTTACTATCTCATAAAATGTATTTAATGTTTTCCTTGGTTGCTCATTGTTACGTTAATGATTATACACCTACATGATTACCTCACCTGCTAGTAGATAGATATTAAATCAATCTAGATTGCCTAACAATTTTTTTTAAAAATAAATAAAATTAGGTACCGAAGATGCACTAATTGATTAATTAGAGTAATCAAGTCAATGTCCATAGATTCTCTAGTTGTGTAAGAAGTGAGGCATACTCTCATGCTTCACTTAATTTCTAACCAACCCTAATAGACTAGTGGCGACTGCTTATTAGAAGATCTTTTACAAACACCTCACCATCGCACAAGGTATGGGCTTGAGAGAACCCACGCCTAATCATGGGCTATAAGCCATCTTTTAGACAATACCCTTAAACCTATATCTTTTCTTCTTCAAATAAAAAAGGTAGGTCGCGACATTACGTCTAGAAGGATGAATGCAATCGCATGCCGATTTGGGTTGATCGACTAAGATTGAACTAAATTGAAATGGTTGGGACTATATTAGTAATGAAATTTAAAAAGTATCGTGACCGAAATGCAAACATAGGTCAACTTGAAACTAAAAACACATGGTAAATTTCAAGCAAAAAAGAAGGAATGCAATAGAATTACCTTTTTAGAATTTGTTGTCGATTACTGAATAAATCCGCAATGATATGTTCTGCACTTTCGGGGAATATAACCTCCAAACCACTAGCACGGGCCAAATCAACCATTCCGGGCAAGACGATAGCGATCCAACGAGGAAACTTTCCATGCTTGTTTCTGGAAGAAGCAATTCCACATTTTCATGAATGAACTTTAATCCTGAAACATGAAAAATCCAAAAAAAAAAAAAAAAAAAAAAAAGGAGAGAAATATTAGATAAGAGTCTGAAGAACTATATGATTGTTGCATTTCAATAAGGAAACAAACACAATAGTTACATGCATCATCTTTTATAGGCTTTCTGTTGGCAAATATAGTAGGAATGAGAAGAAATGGAATCGGATTTTGAAACATGATAATACTCTTTTTAAGGAATTATTTACCCCACAACATATTGAATATTGGCAAAAATCCTCTAGGATACTATAAAATTTTAATGAGAATACCATCTAACAATTTTAGCATTCTTCGGGATATCTCAAAAAGAAACAATTGAAAAAGATGGTTGTATAGTTTTTTGAAAGAAGAATTGAAACCTGAAAAAACTTAAGATGTGTCAGTTTTTTTTTTTTTTTTTTCAGAACTAAACGCAACCTTTCAAATGGAATTTATGTCCGAAAAAATACGTTCTCAAAAACATATTGAGAATTCGGAATAAAAGATGATGATGATTTTTTTATTTTTATAATTTCGGATTTCATAATTTATGAAAAATTATAGCCTTTCAAGGAGAAGGAGTTGTGTCCAAATAGACGCAACTACCCAGATTTTAAGAGGTTATGCCCAAATGGACATAACTTTCCAAAGGTTGCAAGAGTGCCTAACAACCACTATGCAAAAATATTAATAAGATTATAAATGAAATAATAATAATAATAATAATAATAATAATAATAATAATAATAATAATAATAATAATAATAATAATAATAATAATAATAATAATAATACTCTATTGCAAACAATCACACTATTTCAAAAATACGCGTAATTTATTTAATAAATCTGAATTTCAATAAATAAAATTAAAAAGATAATTAGTGCCAAGTTGAAACCATATTAGAATTGGTGGGTTAGGCCATGGGTTGAAAAGTGAACAAAGTCACCTGGTCAAAATTTAAGTACAAAGTTTAGTTTAGTGATCACAAAAGTAATCTACTCACAAATTATATTTTATTCTAGAAGGAAGAATTATATTTGCAATGGTCATATTTCAATGTAAACAAATAAATATTATATTTGTGATGACCATATTTCAGTATTTATATGAAAGTAAAGCATGTGATACCTTTCTCTATTGAAGGTAAACCAACATGCCACTTTTTGAGCATGGTCATGCAAATAAGGGTTGAAGCAAGACACTCCACTTTGTTGGACATTTCATCTTCATCATGATCATAATCTCCCCAAAAGCCTTCTTCATTCTGATTTTGGAGCACCCAATTCAAACACCCCTTAAACATGGGAAGATCATGCTGATGTGGATCAGGAATCATTGCCAACCATGCGGTGTTATATGGAGAAGAAGAGAGGAATGAATGTGAGCTCATGTTGGGTACTATCTCTCTTTTGATCATTTGGACAAGAGATTGAATAGAGGGTTTTTGGAACTCCATAAAGATTTGTATGAGGAGGATTTGGCTTGCTTATTGGAATCGTAGATTGCATAAACCCATTAGGTCTATTTATACATGACTTTGAGCCAGTTCCTTTTAAGGGGTGTCACATGAATCGTTTTTTGGATGTGACATGTCATGGAGGTCTTATTGGTATTTGAGACAAAAAGCAAAAAGGAACTTCTCTTATCCTAAGGTGAGAGAAATTATTGTACTTTTGAGGTGACACAAGGACACATGCAAACAGCGAAAAAAATAATGCGGCGCCGCTCCTAAGGATGATTCACATGGTGGATGTTGATGGTTAGTAGAAATAATGTTACGGGACCCACCTAAGGCTGCCTAGAGCTCCTAAAATGGCCAAACAAGATCTCGTGACTTGTGGTCCAGCCCTTGAAGCTTGTTGGATAACGCGTACTTAATGCCCATTTGCCCATTAAATGATCCCCAACGAACTTGGAAACATCTCAGACACGAGCAGGCCTTGGGTAATCCCATAACATTATTGCCACAATCCATATGTCGGTCTTGCATATTTATATCATATTGTCCGCAAATTTACGTTATTGTCGTTGGTTTAAGACTCCTTTGAAGTGTTTAATTTAATACTAGTGTTTGGCTTGAAAGATTCACCGTATGATTTCTCTTGTGACATCCTGATTTTCAAGCCCTGATTTCAATCGAATAAGTCGGGCCTTTCATCAACGTGACCATAGTGTTTTTCTCTAAGATGACCACTCAAGAGATAACTGATCTATCTGGTGAAGCCGTTAAGGGATTTTAAATGCAAGACTTGAGAATTCGATTAGGAATCGACTGCTCGACCGTGCTAGTCTTTAAGGATCATTGTGGCATAATTAAAATTTGATTAGAGACCGGAGAATAGATCGATTCGATTGAGATTGCAATCAAAGTGTGGGTGATTCCACTTGATTGCAAAATTCTTATCGATCAACACTAAACCGATTTTCTATCATTTTGGTTACCCTGTGTCTATATTTGAAACCTCAAGATTTTCACAACTACTGAGAGTCACCAATGTGTCGAATGGGTTCATTGTTGTTCGAAGAAAATCGATCATGGGTCAATTGCACCAAAAATTCCTAAAAGCTACCCAGTAGGCAAGGTCACACTAAAAGCACGTTTGATTGAAAATAACTGCGAATTTGAAACCCAATTTCAGAAATTGAAAGTCATGTCATGTCACAGATCATTTTAGGAACGTCGACTCATTTTTCGAGGACTTTTCGGTGAGTTTGGGATTTTTACGGAAAAATCGTTGCGGACGATTCGGAAAACGAACGGAAATTCGGATTGGCCAATTTGAAGGGATTTTTGGAATCTAGTGTAAGTGAATTGATGAATCGGAGTTGTTTGGGTTTTTTCTGAATTCAAATTAGGCCTCAACCTGGATTTGTTTGTTCAGAAAATCGGATTATGAAGAGAAAATAAATTAAAATTCGTAATTGAAGAAAATTGCCGTTGTTGTTGCCCAAAAATTATTGTTTGAGGGAAATTTTGTACAAGAAAGCAAGTGTGAGTCAAGTACTTTAGCATGAGGATTTTTTGGGATCAAATTGAACTAAACAAGAGCAAGTGGGACCAAGAATTTTAGTTATAGGATTTTCCTTTTTAATTTCCTTTTATTTTGTTTCCTCCCCCTTTGGACGCATGCCCCTGT
This sequence comes from Eucalyptus grandis, assembly GCF_016545825.1. Classification (NCBI taxonomy): domain Eukaryota; kingdom Viridiplantae; phylum Streptophyta; class Magnoliopsida; order Myrtales; family Myrtaceae; genus Eucalyptus; species Eucalyptus grandis. The sequence goes on along the minus strand of NC_052615.1, from coordinate 13,012,920 downwards.
CCTTTTCCTTTCTCTCTCTCTCTCTCTCTCTCTCTCACGCGGAATCCACCCCTGCCGACGTCCCCTCCCTCTGCCGTATCCCATTTCCCTTTCTCTTCCATTACTTTGATTTTTTGGAGTCAAAGCTTATCTCTTTTTTTTCTGATTTTGACCGACACTCCCCCATCCCCTTTCCCTTTTCTCTCGCTCGGTTCCCCCTCCATCGGCCCGTTTGTTCTTCATTTTTTTCGGTTCTTCATGTGCTTGATCAAAGACCGAGCCATCCCCCTCGAATCCTCCTCCTTTGCTGTTTGTTTCTGTTACACTGAAACAGCCCGTTGAAGCCGCAAATCCAGCCCTTCTCTCCGCGCGAAATCAGCCATGCAAAACAGCCAATAGCCAAGGGAAAACCAGCAGCATTGTGGGCTTTGCGGGCCAAGTTTCGGGCCCGATTTGTGCTCCGTTGGTGTCACCGCTTTGAGAAGAATCGAGCCTCGTCGCATCCCCGTCAAATTGATCTGAACGGATTGTTAATCCGATGAGTTTTGCTCACTAAACCTTGCTTAGTTTACTAATTATACTTAAGGGTTGATTAGATTTAATTAAGTGCAATTAGGTGGTTAGATTAGAGTAGATTAGTGATTATAAGATAATTGATATGCATGTTAGGCAATTGAATTGTGCAATTAGCAAGTAGAGACGTACTATTATTTATTGAATGCATCTCGGGATTTTTTTCCGACCCATCTCGGGCTTCAATTAGGCATTACAAGCCTAAATTGGATTTTTAGTATTTATTTATTAATTTTCGAAATTAATTAATTAATTAATTATTTTTCGGAAATTAGATAGTGATAGCCGATAACAGGAATTTTATGCTGATTGTCGTGGTGCAGTCCGTTTATTTAATTGAGCTTCGAATCGTGCTGAATTATTTAAATGTGAAATTTTAGGATATGTTCCTAATTGGTTGTTTTGATTATTTGATTGAGAAATGATCGGGTATCGGTTGTTAGTATCAATAGTAGAGTAGTGGTTAAGTATGGCATCATAAAAAGGGCATGTGGGCTTGGTGATTTGATGCATCACTTTGGCAAACTAGTGCCTAAGAGAATGCACGTGGGCCAAATGTTTTAGTATGGCATCATTAAAAGGGCACGTGGGTTCGGTGAATCGATGCATCACTTTGGCGAATATGTGCCTAAGAGAATGCACGTGGGCTCAATGATTTGAGTGTGGCGTCGTTAAAAGGACACGTGGGCTTAGTGATTTGATGCATCATCTTGGCGAACTAGTGCCTTAGAGAATGCACATGGGTCCAGTGTTGAGTACGGCATCGTGAAAGGGACACGTGGGCTCGGTGATTCAATGCATCATCTTGGTGAACTAGTGCCTAAGAGAATGCTTAAGTATGTCATCTTGGTGAAGAAGTCGCCTTAGAGAATGCACGTGGGCTCGGAGACTTGGTACGCGTCCTAGAGAATGCATGTGGGCTCAATGACTAGATATCCCACCTTGAACAATGTACGTGGGTCGATGAGTAGGTAGGTCGTCTTAGAGAAGTCACGTGGCCTCAAAGACTTGGTACGTCATCTTGGAGAATGCATGTGAACTTGACGAATAGATATTCCATCGTGGGGAATATATGGTATTGATTGAAACGACCATGAGATGGTCCGAATGACATGTAATCGACTCAGTCAATTGATCGGTATTTTCGATCTGTTGTGATTGATTGGGTGCCCATTATGAATTGTGCTAATATGCAGGTGGAATCTGAGGCTAATTTAAGTCCTCTGACCCATGTGTGCATGGCGGCCCATATCACATATTGATTTACTAATCGAGTCTTAAGGGATAGAACTTGCTGAGACATAGTCTTATCCCGGTTGTGGGACAACATTTCAGGACAAACCTGTGGAGAAAAAACTCGAAGAGGAGGACCCTGATGAGGAACCGGAGGAGGATTCAGAGAATGATCCGGAGTAGGACCCGGATGAAGAATGAAAAATATACTATGAGGTTTGGTTGTATAAAAGTGTGATTGTGGTTTTTCAGTTGTGAAAAATATAACCCTACTTTTCTATCAATCATTTTATTGTCTAGGGATTTTATATCTGCTTCCGCATGCGTTTTAAAATAAAAGGGGTCGGCGATGCATCCTAGGATGTCGTTATTAATTGACCAAGGTGAGGGATGGGTGCGTGCCCAAGGATCGGGGCGTGCTAGCTCCACATAGAAGAATTTCTTTTGTGAATATGTCATAGGATAAATATGTCATACATGTAACAGTTTAGACTTTTTGATGAATAAAAAAAAAATTCGGTTATATTAATTTGAGATTTTTCATAGTATTAACCTTATGGATTTTCACATAAACTTACCACGTCACTATGTGTGGCACCCCTCGACGGCCCCCGATCTGATTAGGGTGACAACAGTTCGCTTACCATTCACATTTCTTAATAACATGTCACTCTGATACCATTTCAATTGCAGTGGGTCCATACAATTTAAAATAGTCCATGTTCCATGCCTTTTCAAAGTTTACAAAATTCCAGCATGTACCATCTTTAGAAAATATTTAAATTAAATATCCATATGCTTCTCAAAAATCATGGAATCAAAGCATGTGATAGACAAGAAAATAAGATAACAATTTCATGAAAAACACATGCCCAATAAAGTTCCACATGAGAAGATACAATTCACACAAAATCAGCATGCAATTTCGGATAGAAACAGAATGCACAGTTTCCGAAATAATTCGATTAAAATATCCTAACAGCCTCCGAAAATTATGAAATTTTACCAGGTTATAGTTAAGACACTAAATAAGATTTTTAATGAAGATATCTAGGCCAAATTCGTTCTGGATAATTTTCTATGGTCATCCGAAGCCTCTGGTTCTCGCACCGAAATGTCCAGTGTATGTGTCTCCGCAATATCGAGTTTTCACCCATTTATTCTTCTTCGTTTCCTCTGAAATTTGGATATGTTTTACATAAAGAGGTCCCCTACAACTTTAATTAAGGTATATAATTCCAATTTCCAAGGTATAGTTACCATATGAGTCCATGAAGTCTCGGGTGTCCAGCACCGTGTCTCCAGATTTACCGTCTTCAAGAGTAAGTCGATTCACTAGGCTACACTTGCTCATTTTACTTAAAATTTGAGTATGTTAATACTTAGGACGTTCTATACAAGTTTTATGAAGAAATCGAAGAGAGATTCTTAGTAAAAATCGACATGCAACCACAAATCTACCAAAATGTCAGCAAAACTGTTCCAAATCTAGTGTCTTCGTAGGATGAGGGTTTGACCCCTTAAATCTCCACAATTTTGTCCCAAATTTTAGTATGTTGTATTTTAATATGTTAGCTACAACGTTCATGAAGGAATAAAAGTCAAAATCCAACTCTAAATATGCATGCAAGCCCTCACAAGATTCTGGGTCAGGCGGTTCATGCAAAAGCAGCAAGCATCTCCAAGAACAAACCACATGTACTTCGATTTCTAGCCTCTAAACATCCAAGAATTCAACCACACATGCAAGACACACATGCAAGAGTGGAAATCAATCCCAACTTGCCTCAAAGATCAAGCGGACGACAACAAACAAACGGCACACCGGCGACGGACGGACGGCGTGCGGGCGGCGACAGGCGAGCTCCTTCCTTTCTCTCTTCCTCTCTTCCTCTCTTTCTCTCTTTCTCTCCTCTCTCTCGGCACCTCTCTTGGACGACAGCCCCCACCATCAGCCACTCCTCCTCTCTCTTCCTTTTTTTGGTTGTATTTATATTGCATGCATTCTCTTTTTGCATGGGGGACACTTGTCCCTAAGAAGGAGACTAGTGTCTCCTTTGCCGAAGACACTTGGAGGCCATGCGGCTCCTCCTTCTCCCCCTCCATGCGCTGACAGCCCAATGGGCTTCATGGGCCGGGCTTATGGCCCACTTTAGGCCCATCTCACTTGGGCCTAAAGCCCAAACTTAAATAGCCCAAGATTTTCTTAAATAAGTCCATTTTACTTTTAATAATTTACCTTAAATCCCCATTTATATCAATACTAAATTACGATTTCATATGGCCATAAAACTTGAAATCATAAATCCATAAATTCCAATTTATAAAACACATGGCCAATGATAGGACTTTCTTTCCTATCAAATAATTATCCATTAAAAGCTTGGCCATAAATCTTATTGCAAATTATAGATTAAATGGCTATAAAATAACTTAATGGTATCACCTATTCATAGACTTTAATGTAACTAGAGGTTGCCATGAATTTTGGGATGCCACACTATGTCACATCACCATGTGTCATCTACATCTATTTTTTAATGGTAAAATTTGACAGACGCTAACAAAATATAAATTTGTCATAATTATACCATTTTTTTGGTTTTTGGTGGTCAAAAATTTAATTTTGAGTACATTTGTCACGAGTATACCAATTAAGGGTTCTTTATAATATTAACGTAAATGGCTTAAACTTTTAGAATAGTTAGCAATTGTCTTACAAAACTTTTTATGATATTAGAGAAGGAGATTCTGAGTTTAAATCTTTCAAGGCCCCAGTACTAAGCAAAAAGATTAGATTAAGTGTGAAGGTGAGTGATATAATATTTAAATATTAAGTCATATCTTTGTTTAATAGTTTATTATTTCGATATCAATTATAATGAATTAGGAATAATAGAAGAACATTAATAAAAGAACATTATTTCGATATCTTTGTTTAATACTTTATTATTTCGGGTGCCTTTACTATGGTAGCCCTCTGGACAGTACGCATCGCCCATAAGGATGGCATCACTTCATCTTTTGGGTTACTCTCATATCGAGTATGCTAAAATATGGTGAGTTTCATCGAAACTCATACCCCGTGCGACGGGTTTATTTATACGGTCTAATTGTTTATAACAACCTAAAAATAGATAAGACTCGCCACTAGCCTTATTTTGGGGGTCGGCTAGAAAACCCAATCGAGAGTTGAGAGTGTTCCCATAATTTCTACGCAACCAAATATCTAGGTTTGGGAACTTGGGTTACACTAATATTTCAATTAGCGACTTTTTAGTATCTAAACAGTATGTTGTGTTTTCCTAACATGTCCATGCGTTTCTTTTTACATTTCGGGACCATTTGTCCTAGACTAAGTAATCATGTGTGATTGGTCATTTTCATTATATTCCATTTCTAAAAAAAACAAGAAAAGAAAGCAATCAATGAAATTGGAATTGCAAGACAATAAGTAAACGGTAAAGGAAAACAATAAATCTATCATGCAATCCTAAAAAGTACGAAAGAGAAACACAATTGAAAAATATGAGAGAAAAAGAGAAAACCCACAACTTGTCGGGTTTTATACAACAAATGAAACCCGAGACATATGTCGAGAAAATGAATAGTACATGATAATGGTCGGAATAAACATCGACCTCCACCGTCTTCGCACTTTCTCCATCTTTGAGGTCCTAATCTAAATCTAATATAAGAAACTTATAACTAGGTGCATATAATGCAAAGAAACAAGCATACACACCAAAACAATAAAAAACAAGACATCATGTCAAAATCCATCATTTAAGAGAAGTGTAATACGAAAGTCAAGTTTTGGGTTCTCAAGGTTGGCCTTTGTCTTTCATGCGAGGGTCCCATTAAGACACCTACTAAATCCATTTTTTGTGACTTATAACAATTATTGACCAATTGTATTCTTGCATGGCCAATAACGCTTATAAGTCTCCTAATCAAGCGATCTATGTGATCCCAGGGTTTTCCCTTGTTATCATGTATCAACCCTATCATTTATCTAAAAATCACGTGCATTGCAAAAATATAAACATGCATGCAGGTCTTTTGAACATTGTTTCTCAACTAATCAAGCAAGAAAGTGAACTGTGGTCACTTATTACTAAGGGTATGTGCCAATCACAAACACAAGCAATTTCTAATGCATGATGGGATTACATGTATGAAGGGTACATGCGATATTTCAAAAACATATCTCAAAATTATTTATGAAAAGTTTTGAGACAAGGTGATGTCTCAGCTATGAAAGACATTTAATTATCAAAGCTAGCTCGGGGCTTGCATTAAAACTCACAAGCATCACAGACATTTTGAATTCAATTCAAACTGTGACTTTCATGATGTCAAATTAGGGTTTTAAAAATTTTTAAAAATATTTAGGATTAAAGAATATCTAGGTTATGGAATACATTCAATTCTCAAGACTAGCTTGAGGCTCGCATTAAAACTCACAAGCGTCACAAGCATTTTGAATATAATCCAAATCACGATTTTTCCTTAAGCCAAATCGAGCCTTAAAGAATAACCTTTTTAGGAATCATTTTTGAGAAATATCACATGTACCAAAACATTTTTTGAAAGATGCAATTTGAAAAGGCCGGTTGTTTAACAATAAAGATCAAAGCATTTAGAACAATTTTTATGAATATGGCATGCCCTAATTTCATGCACAAACTAATCTAAAAGGTATAACTAAACAATCACAATTATGTTTATATCAGGAAATTTCAGAACAAGCGTATAAGGATGGCAAAATTGAGTAATACCCATTGACAATCTAGTTATGGAAAAATTTCCTAACATGCATGACATGATGAAGAACAAATTTTGTGAAGAAATTTTTCTTGAACAAGCTACACATGAATTTACAAAAATCAAACCAAGCAACAAAACATCAGAAAATTTGTAAAAACAACAGGACATTCAACTGATGTCACGAGAATTTGTCCTATCAGAACATGTCTAAAAATCATCAAATTTATACACGACATAGCCAACATAATGAAAAGCAAGTTTCATTAAGAGGCCAAGTTTAGATTCCAAAAAGAAAAAAAAAAAATCAAAGGTCTGTCCAAACAAGAGTTAAAATAGGGATCCGAATTTGATCCCTTGTTCAGATTGTGATCTAGCTTTGAAAAATAGAAAATAGTCCAAATGATAAGAGATTGACATGAAATTAGTGGCATTATAAACTTCTAAGTGTTTCCTACATCTTCCTAGAAGAACTCGAGTTCAAACTAGGTCAATTCGGTATCCTAAAATTGAGATCTCTAAAAGTGTGCACATTAGTAGTTAATAAAACAGAACATAAGCATTCATTAGAAAACCTTAAAATCACTCAAAGAATACCCAAACGGCATGAAGAAATCACACGGGACTTAAGATTAGATGGGACGAAAATTTTAGATAGTCATCTAATCCTAAGTCAGCATGCAAAATGTCATACAATTTAAATAATATTATGAGATGATTCAAAATTCCTAATGATATGTTTGGGAATTCTAAGTGTGATGAATACTTTTTGTGAGACAAATTAAAAGTACAAGATGAAACTCAAATGACATGACTTAAACATGTATGCAAACCTTGCAACATGCGGTTCAATCAATAATAAAGCATGATCGTAAGATTTGATCTCTAAATGACTTTAAACAAGCATGGAAATGTGTACATATGACAATGTTTCATTTCAGCATCAAGTTTACAGAACAAGCATGATTTTAGCCATCTTCAAGACATGCATATATCCTACCAAAAATCTCACATATGGAGCATACGATGATTAAAATTTCTCGTTCAGAAGTCAAAACTCAATTAAGATCTTATAAATTGTGGTAAAAATGGCAAAACAGGCAAACTATATGTCCAACACATGTTGCTGTAGTACCTTTTACTCTAATGCATGCAATTGATTCACATTTCCAAAGTACAAACCTTGCAAAGCATACATCAATCGAACATATATCATGTATTTCAACTCTCATGAATAATTTGAGACCAAATAGGTGCATTTATGGATTAAATTTCATCAAAACAAATCTCGGACTAATACAAGGACAGACTGACCTATGTCTAGATCTAAGCAATTTTGACCTACCTAAACATGTCTAAAAATTTTGAAAAAAAATACAGAAGATGAAAAACACCTGTACAAGAAACTTTCATGTAAGAAAGTTGTTCCACAACTCAACACAAAAATCATCACAAAAATAGCAAAAACAGAGATCAATATGAAATAGATTGAACTAAGCCTAGATCTAAGTAGATCTGACCTAGTTGAACACATTCAAAAATCATGAAAAAATACAGCAGATGCATAACATGATTTGGAACAAAAATCATGAAGAAAAATTTGTCAAAAATTGATCATGAAATTCGGCACAAAAATAACAAAGCCAGAAGGTGGAATCGGATTAGAACCGAAAAAAAAAAAAAATAAACATAAACTACTGCAGAATCGTTAATCTTCAAAAGTGTTTTTGGAGGGCCAAACGATGGTCGTTTTGGGCGTGCAACCTATCACTTCAAAGATCGGGATGTCTATTGTCTAATCCTAAAAAGACTCGAGCTGAAACGAGGTGGTTTCGGACTCGTTTTGGCCAAAATAGTAACCTATGTACAAACCTACGAAAATCACAGATTAGGCTTAAAATCACAATCATCATTCAAATCATCAACAACTCATTGCAGCATTCATGCTCATCAATATTAAGCATGTAAAAGCTCCTAATCTTGAATCCTAGCCTCGATCTACTAACTCGATCTCGCTTCATCGGATTCGAGTTTCCAATCATTACCTTTGTCGCGATTTTTGTCAGTTTCTATTGTGATTAGTCGGAGAAAATCGCCGGATCACGATTGAGCCTCCAAGAACCTAAATAAGGTCACTACAACTCGGATTTGGGCCAATCGAACCTCCGACTCAAGGAAAAAGGGAAGAACCGGTCCAAAATGGACCGGCCTTGACTTGCTAGCGAAGATCGGGCCGCCGATGAAGATCCGGCCACCAATCCGGTCTCCTCTTTCCAAAGCAACATCAAAGACTATTGCTACAGTAGATCACCAGTAGCTTGAAGGTTTGGGAGCTCCAACGACCGCCAATTTGAACCTAGAACGTGATCGGTCCAAGAAGCGAACCGAATCTACAAAGAGAAATCGTGATCTATTTGTGTAGCATTTTGGAGGAGAGAGAGAGAGAGAGAGAGAGAGAGAGAGAGAGAGGGAGAGGAGAGAGAAAAAAATTGTTTAAATGAACCCCACTTTGAAAATATAAGAGATTTCACTTATATACTCCTACATTAAGTGATTTTGGCCATCAGTTCGACCCGATGGCCAAAATCTCGATCCAATGGTCAAACATCCAGTTCGAAGGCTTGGTTATGATCTTGAGGTGTCGGGTAATTGATCTAGTAGGTTTGATTTGAAAAAAACCAGGCCAAAATCGGAAATTGCGTCAAAATGTCTAATTATATGTTAATTTGCAATTTAACGAAATTTAATGACTAATTTGTAAAATTTTGGGAAATTGAAAGTGTAGAAGTGAAATTGGGAATGAGAGGGTTCCAGAACCAGTGGCCGAAGGCCAAGAATCGGTTGGAAAGGGCCTGAACTGGCCAGTCCCGCCGATGGTCGGTCAGACCGGCCGGACCAGTTCGGCCAAATTTTGATCGGTTCTTGATCGGTTTGGTCTAGTTCCTACTGTTTTGTCCACTTGGGATCCATGTGGGTAAAAAGTTTATGCAATTTAACCCCTAAATGACCTAATTGAAAATGAATTTTATCCTTTTTATGAAGAAATTGACCAATTAAGATACAATTAAGCCAATCAAATCTTATGAACGTGATCTATGGGTCTTTTATTGACCTAATTGAATGATTATTGTGGAAAAAAAAGAGAGTCAAAACCATGGGTACTTTGAATTGAGCCTAAAGGGTTAAAATGATAAAATTTGCAATTCAATGGGCAAAATTGCAAATTAACTAAAATTAAACTCAATTAGTGTTAGAATTGCCCTATCTAATGAGCTACCTATATGTAAGATCACTTACCACATTCAAATTGACATTGAATTGAAGTGCTCGAGCTTAGGTCAAAAATGGATCTAAGCCTAATATTAAAATTGGACCTAGATTTATGAAATTAAACCATAGTCATGAATTGGTCAATTTGAATTTTGTCAATTGAAGCTTAATTGCTTGACTTTCTAATGCTTTGGAGGATAAAATTCTTCAAATTGATGAGTTCATGTATGAATTTGACAAAATTGATATCAAATTTAGACTTAACTTAAGAAAATAAGTGAGAAACAATTGTCCGTTCGCAAGTTATGAAGGATCAATTTTGGTCCACTAATTAGGGCTCAAAACGGCAATTCATATTTGACTCGGTAAATCATGAAATTGAATACTCAAACAGATTTTAGGTAATCCCTAAACTAAATGTCAAAGAAGGAACTACACCTAATTTTATGACTAGAATAAAACTAATTTTATTTTTGGTCGATTTAGAACCCAAAACTAAAAAATTCAGAAATCAAGGTTCTTAATTGAATTTTGTGAAATTTTCGAAACAAAAGTCAAATTGGCATTAAAAGAAATGTATTTGTGCATTTTTTTGGGTCAAAGGTTTAATCAAAAGTCAACCATTTAGTTGACTTTCCTAAAATATTGATTTTTTGGTCAAATTTTTGAATTTTCAAGAAATTGATTTGAAAAAAGTGAAATTAAAACTAAGTGAAATTTTTTTGCGTAAAAAGTCAATTTTTGACTTAAGGTTGACTTTTGGTCAAAGTGTTGACCAAAAAGTCAAATCGAAAGTCAACCATTTGACTTTTTGGATTTTTCTTGAAAATGAGCTAAAAAGTACTTAAAAACAACAATGCAAAAGAAAGAAACAAAAAACGACACTTTTTGGTCGAGAGATAGAGTTCTGTTGCGATCAGAAACTTAAATCTCGATTTTTTTACTTTTTAATAATGTGTCAACTAAAAATCATGTGTCAAAACCTACTTCCTCGTTTGGAACTCCTAAAGATGCTAGCTGGTCAGTTGTTAGTCTTCATCCCTCAACAATGACTCCAACTAACTAATAGCCAATCTAGATCAGAATAACAGCTAGAATTGATTCGTGAGATATCTATTGTTAAGGAATCCTACGGATGGATGCATTTGTTTCACAAAACATCAACGATTTGTAAAACATTATCTTTACAATGATCACTTGTATCATTTTCGAAAAATTAATCAATAGAATGCATTTCATAATCAACATTTCTACCATTAAAGAAACTACATTCCGTTCTAGGACTCAATTGCATTTTCGCAATAAATTTAAGGATTTGATTGCATATTTTGAAAATTTTGAGACTCAATTGCACTTTCGTGATAAGTTTTAAAAATTTCAATACACTTATCCATTTAAAACTAGTTTTAGGACTTTCAATAAAAAAAAATTAGATTAATTCTTTTTTCCAAATGGTTAGGTCTATCATTAAAGTTTAATCGATGCATCTTATATTAAGAAAAAACCATGCATTGGTTCAATAGTAATATTGGTATAAACTAGTATCCTGCATCAATTGTAACTTATGAATTAATTATATTGAGTGCTGAAATCGATATGATTAAGATAAACATTTGTTATCATTTATTTATAAGTATGTTGTAATTAGTATGTGAATTGTGAAAATACATCAAATTTTATATGTAGCATATATAAATCGTCTGTTCCTATACACCAGGTGACTTCCTGTAATTCTGTGAAATTAGGCTTTTTTTCATTTGTTTTCTGAAAGTTGCGACTTATGGTAGGCCTGTTAATTGTCCTGCACTTTTGGGCATTGCATTTTTAGTATAATAAGCTTGGCAGTATTGTTTGTTTGTTCATAATTTTGTTGTCTTTAGTGCAATGTTCGAGGGGCGCTTCTAAAAATTCCTGAGGAACTGCTCCTTGGAGGGTAGGTTGCCATTGCATGTGGATCCATCGACAAGATCTTGAATGTCTGTTGAAGACATTTTAAATGCTCGTATATAAAGAAACTTTGTGTTGGGATTACAATGCACAGTACAGTCACTAGAAGTCGCAACTCCCCTTCCTCTCTCCGTCTAATACCAGAAGAACAAGGACAGGCTAATTAGCTCCTTCTAGCCCATCTCTCTCTCTCTCTCTCTCCCTCTCCCTCCTTTATTGTTTTTACTCCATACATGTCTAGAATATGGCATATTTGAATCCCTTCCTTATTTTTCTTCAAAAAAAAAAGTCTCTCGTGTTCCTTCAATTATTAAAACATATTTCATGCCATCCTCAATTCCTGATTTCTCCGTTCACGTTCAAGTAATATTTATAACGTACTCTCTCGCACGCTACTCTTAAACATTATAGTCCAAGTTAATTTTCCACATCTTCTATCGTGTGAACTTTTTTTAGTTAATAAAAATTAAATCTAGTGTGTTGGTGATATGTTGCTATGTATGAATTTAGCGATGTTATTACAAGTTTTCAATCAATTTAATGCATATACTAAACTGAATTTCAGCTGTGAAATCTCATGAGATACACCCGAAATTCATACGAGTTCCATAATCTTTAATTATCCGAATATAGTTTATATATACCACTTTGAATTTAGACCCATTGGCAATTTGTTTTTTAAGGTGGTCCCTTTAGGACAAGTGTTCAGTTTTTTTTTCTTTTTTTTTTTCTTTTTTTGTGTCGGAAGCCCATCTGTTTCTCCCGAGTTTTGTCAACATTTTTTTTTTTATCGATCTTTGAAGCCCTCTACTTTCCTCCTTAGGATTCACCCTCGGTTGTGAGCCAACCCCTTCAATCGCAAGCCTCGGATCTCGGGCTTGGCAACGCTAGGCTCGAGCCCTAGATGTCAAATCTAGGGTAGGCTCAAACTCATATATGAGATTTGAGGCTCAAGCGCATTGGCCAAGCTTGGGATGAACGGCAATGTGGACAAGTCGTGGCCATGCGAGTGGAAAATAGAGGCAAATGAGTCAGCCGAGATTAGAGGCTTTGGTGGTGAAAATCTGTGACAGGCAGTGGTGGAAAGCGAATGCCACAATTGTGGTCGAGGGCGGAGGCAACGATAGTCGGCTGTGGCGGCGGTGGCCCTCACGCCTGAGGTAAGTGGGATAGCCAAGGTTCATGATCTCGTTTCTTCTCACGTGTTTGATCCCACAATTCTAGTTTCCACCGATTAATTGTGATCTCTCTTTCTCACAAAATAATTCTGCAATCTAAGTAATGCACTAAGCAGAAATTGAACAAGCATCACATTTGATGGAATCTCCTTGAGAATTATAGAGCCTATTTGTTAACATTCTTGTTCCTTTGCTTTTCTACTATTTTGTCCCTTAGAACAAAAAAAGAACAGAAATCCGTTTGATAATGTCAAACAATTTTTCTATTCCTCGAAATAGAAAAATGGTTGGGGAATAAATTTTGAACAAAAATAAGAAGTAAAAAAAAGTTTATTGTGACAATTTTTAGAAATAAGTTATTTTTCTTTTCTTTTCTTCTTTTTTTTTTCCTTGCCGCCCGCCGTTTGCCACCACCGCCCTCTGCTATCTAGCCACCACCTCTGCCAGCAGACCGTCGACCACAGCCAACTATCAACAGCTACGGCAAGGAAGAATAAGCAAAGAGAAAATACTTAAGAAATTATTAAAAAAATAAAAGAAATTATATGTTACGTTACAAAAAAAAATTGTGATATGTACCAAACACATTAATTTTTTTACATTTCAAGAATAAAAATTTTATGTAGTTATCAAACTCGTTCTTTTCCTAAGAAATTATTCCAATGAATAGAAATACAAAAACACTATTTTGAAAAGAAATTGTTCCCCAGAATAGAAACATTACTAAATTGACCCATATTAAACTCACTATTTTCAATAGTTCAAATTTAGTTTAGTGTGTAGATGACACTCATGGCAACTCAATCTCCATCAACTATGATAACTAATCATTACTATTTTTAGTGAAACTATTGTTACTGAGTCTTCAATTAGAAGATCCCAATTTGTTCAAATTCTAACCAAATTAGAAGGTGGATTTGTAAGCTTTCCACATGGACAACAATGACACTGAAGCACAAAATATTATTGCATTGAAGTATGTGGATGAACTATCCACTTCCGATTTACGCATCTTTATAAGCTACTTGGAGAGGGTACTCTACCCTTACACACTTATTCCATTATTGATATAAATCAAAATAGCTTCATGTGGGGGAACCTATGAGATTAATTCATGACCATGGTACATGAAGATTTACTACTGCTATAACTAAGCGAAACATAACTTAAAATTAGATGACTGGTACATCTTCTCCCATCTATCCACTGGGCCAGTTCGGGAAGATATTCGATACCCAACAAAACTCTTCCTAGGAAAACGCTCGAGGTTGACTTGGCCATATAGGCTCTTGGTCACAAACTCCCGTGGCTTCGGTCCCAGTTGCTCCGGCAAAGGCCCCAAGGGCTTCAATTTGGGGACTCGCGGTGGGACTACAAGCACTTTTTGGATGTCGTGGAGCATGCCCGTCTCTGAATCATAGCAGTTAGAGGAGTTGAAGAACATGTGGAACACTTTCAAGCACCCGAGGTGGAGCCGCCTACTCGGTTCAGGCAAGTTGCAATGTTCCTCAAGGACGTGTTGGAGGAACTCTTTCTTCAGTTGTTCTAGCAGCAATTGCACGAAGTTGATGGAATCCTCAATGCTGGCCTCGGGGTTTTCCTTTAGGTAGAGCAGCAAAAAGTTCAATTTTGTTAGCTGGGTTCACTCTGGGTTCACTCCTATGTGGAGGAAGCCCAATGAGTTGCAAGCCCAAAAAGGGCTTTGAAACCATATGATAAGTTATATGAGGAAATAGGGTTTCTCACTATCTATATAAAGAGGTAGCTGCAGAAAAGGAAACAGTAACAAGAGAAAAAGATAAAGCAGAAAATCTGGGGTTTGAGGCAATATCTGATTTACATCAAGCTAGCGTCGGAGGTTGATTCATGGTTCGATTGAGCTGAAATTTTGTCAGCATGTTCGTGGCGCAATTTAATCGAATCTGAATGGTTTGATTTTCGTTTGAAGCTCCATACATCAGGTTTTTCATGGATTGATCAAAAACTTGCATTTTTGGTTAGATTTATCCTTGATCTCTTGTGAAGTTCATGTGTATGCCAAAAATTATGTTCTTGATGTGTTTGCTGCTATGTACCTCTAGTATTTGCTAGAGAAGAACAATTTTATTGATAGTGAAGATTTTCAGGTGGACTCCGGTCTCGTGATTTTTTATCTCCTCACATCGAGGAGGTTTTCCACGTAAAAAAATTATCTTGTGTTCGCGTGCTTGGTATTTATTTTACTTTACTATATCGATTCCTATTAGGTTTACACAAGAGGGGAGATTATTTTATTCCGCTGCGTTGATTCGATATTGTTCGAATTATTCCCGTTCTCCCATCAAATTTCCCTTGCTTTTCTTCTTTCTGTAATGTGAGAAAATTGTAGAAACACGGAGACGACATAAGAGAGTGAAAGTAGGTCCACAATAAGAGCAGCAATGAACAAGCGCCACTCAGGGAGCAGCGGCCAGACTTAGCTCTATCATATTCAACAGTTCAAATAGCCTCAACTGATGCTATCCAACATTAAAAACTTTGCCTCGTAGCTTTGGATGTCATTCAACAACCGAGTGATGATCATGAGCAATTTGGTGATGGGCTGGTAAGCGTTGGACCACAGCTGATGCAACGGGCTCGTGGGGCTCGTGAGGCACGAAGAGGGAAGGACTACGATGTGTGCTGCGATTGATGTCATGCCCACATCGAGGTACTCTTGCGTTGGAGGCGCACCCCCGCTTTTGCTCCACTTCGCTTCCATGAGCCATGAATGAAATGTCTCGCCCCACTTTCCAACCAAACACATAGCATTTCAGCCCATTCCAGCAGAAGACATTTTTCGATGTAGCAAATTAAAGAAAGAGAAACGTAACGTGGGAACACGAGACTTACTATTTCTTAAAGGTTTTTCTTGATGTCCTTCCCTGATTGTTTGAAGCATTTCATTCTAAAGTCAGTGACGAGATCTTCGAGGGCTTCGAATATGGTCTTGGCGTGCGCAGTTAATCCTTCCCCATCCCACCTAATATAATGTTTGTCACCGATAAAAAGGGGGTGATCAGAAGGATAAATAATTGAATGGAATTATCAGTTTAACGTACACACATTAATTTTGTATGTAGGCATCCACTCGTGCATATAGTCTAGTCAATGCAAACTCTAGAGATAAATTATTGAAATACTAGGTTGGAGTTAAACAAATACTAATGGTGATAAGCATACCTTTGAACTGCATTAGTAAGCTTTTCCAGATCCTCTATTGAACCTTCCATGTCGAAAAAGTCGTCGGCAACGGTTATCATGATTGCGCTCTTGGCGACCAGTACTCTAACATCGGAGTTGCAAGGTAGAGAAATGGAAGCGGCAACAGCAAAATAAGAGTACAATGTCTTCTCTCGACCAAACCCCATCTTTCTAAGTCCGGTTGTCTCGGACCACCTGAACTCATCCATTACATAACAGTCATTAGGAATAAGTACTTGCTAATGAACAATACGTTATTATACAGTTTGCATATATACCTCTTTACTACATCAAGCTCCATCCTGTAAACAGATTGTCGCAATAAATAGTTCTGCAGAGCAAGTTGCACTATATCTTGATTATGAACAAATGATGGCCTAATGAAACCAAAGAAAAGCAAAAGGTTACTTGCATGTTATGGCATGGTAATACGACAAGATAAGACTGTCCCTTTTAAGACATAAATACCTATTGTATTGAAATTTTCCCATCCATAGTACACAAGCATCTTTTTCCTCCATCCACGTCCTATGTTCTAGGTGGTCTAGTCGAGCCATCCACGGAAGACCCAATTCGTGCTCAATCTATACGGAAATATCAAGCATCAATCGATATCGTAACGATTATAGCCTAGGGAACGAAAAGAAGTATTGAATATTCCCGCTAACCATTCTACAGTGACTCGACGAGATGATGCTTGAATCTCTTGTTTCTCTAGACACAATTTTCTCAAGAAATTTCTTCGAGAAAATTCTTGCTTTCTCGAGTTCGTGTTCGTCCGGAAGCATAAGATTGCTGGCTCTATAAATGTAAAGGAGCACGCTCGAGAAGTATTCATAATGTATTCCAATGTGATCTCAAACTTCTTCATGATCTAGAAACCAACAAATGCTAGCTGCAAAATGCATAATTTAATTGAAATTAATTGAACCACTTAAAAAGATCATCAGTGAATGACCCAAAGGAAAAGGAACCAATTGAGGAACTTATAAAGCTCGCAGCTCATACATGGTGATACCCTATAACCATGCATGCGCAAAAGCCAGAATTCCAAACAATCTTTGTATAGCTCCGCAGCGATCGAATGGATTGATTTCGTGATTTGTTTTTCATGCTTGTAGTTCCTGAAAAAAGATATGTTGATATGCATGAATTAGTTAAAGATGACATATGGACAATTTCGGTGACCTCAAAAGTGATTGCTACTAAAACATAGAAACTAGTGTACAACTTTGTAGGGGAAATTACCAAAAAAATCATATACCTATTTCACTTATGCCAATTTAATCTTAAATATTTCAATTGTGTCAATTTGATTGTAAATATTTTGAAGATTTGTCAATTTAGTCATAAGTCTTTTGACGATTTACTAATTTAGTCAATTTGCCCAATTTTTAGTTGGAAATTATTGGCACGATAGTCTAGTCAAGGCTGAACGTTTGATATGGTACAATTAAGGGTAAGCGGTTCCAGGTTCCGGTTCAATTCCGTCCGGAACCTGGAACCTACCCTCGGGTACAGGTTCTTCATTTTTTGGAACCTGAAACCTACCTGTCAGAACCAAAAACCTGGAACCTACCCTGTCACAAGTTCCAGTGTCGGTTCCAGGTTCCAACGGGTTTTTTTTTTCTTTTTTTCTTTTTTTGTTTTTAAGATTTGAACTATAACGAAAAAGGAAAAAGACAAAACTCCTATGGAATTTAAAATCCACATTACCATTTGCTAAACCCAAAGGAAAAAGGCAGAACTTAAATTTGGATCAACCTCCCTATTTGATTCCTATATTGCAGAGTTGATCAAACCAGAATGTGATACATAAATAACTACTCATTAAAATTATTGATTATATGAAGTATTTCGACAGCAAAGCATCTCAAAATTTAATGGTTTGGACCAACAATCCCCAATGGAGATGTAGGATAGGCAGAAGACACATGAATTCACAAACTGAAGTATACTAAATAGCATAACAAGCAGAAGCAACCAGCCCAACAGCAAGTTAGATATCTTTTATTTGCACAAGAGTTTTCATAACCAGTAGCCAAAAACTTTACCATGTTAGTTTGCTTAACAATGAGTATATACATTGTTAAGCAACGTAAGAATGTTGCTGCTGCTCCATCAAACATTGCAAGATCTTGCCCTGCGCACGTATTGTGGGGGCTTGCATTGACGTGCCTTCAATGAAGGAGTTGGTTTTCTTTGTGCCCTGTCAATGGAGGAATGGGACCTTGTTAGACATTTGAAACCAAAAACCTAGCAGAACTTTTACATCCTTCTCAGATTATGCATCGAATTGGTTTTTATGAGTTGGCAGCTCCTTATTTTGCTAATTCTCTGTACCGAGTTAATCTTTTGTGCACATCGACGCCCACACCTGTTCAACACCGATTCGACCACATCCCCAAAACCATCGACTGGTCTATGAAAACCATCGACCACTTGAGCTCGGCTCAAGCTCCGACCTTTCTACCCATAGACACGAAAATCAGACAAAACAAAGAAAACCCAGATAAAGATACCCACAAAACAGACACACAGAGAGAGCTTACGAAGAAGAGGTCGAGGAGGACTTGATCGGGAAGTAGGGATAGATCGGAGAAGTGGGCGAGGTTGAGGACGGCCGACAGTGGAACAACAGCAACGTCGCGGCCCCCCAGTAGCTCGTCGTTGGGACGCAGCACGCGCGACGGCGAGAGCCGGCAACATTGTCAAACTAGGCAATGGCAGAAATGGTCGCAGCTCATCAAACCAGGCGAGGCGAAGAAGAGAAACGGTCATCTTCCTTCTCTCTCCCCTCTTCCTCCCGTCTCGCGCCATGTTGAGGCCCTCCCCCATATGGCAATCTAGCTCACGAGCAGCTTGCTCCTCCTCTCCTCCTCCTCGCCATCCTCATCATCATCATTATCATCGCCACCCTCCTCCCTCATCCCTTTTGGCAGTTCTCTCTTTAATGAACTTCCTCACTTTGCAAATCCGAAACCGGCAACCATGTCAGCACCCACCCACCCACCACCCTTCCTCCACTTCGTCTCACTCCCCTTTCCCTTCTCTCCGCCCCTGCATTCGCAATCGCTTCGTCCGCCACCCCAGAGCGAAGGAATGGACAAAAAAAAAAACCAAGAACCGCCGCGCCCCGAACCCTAAGAGCCCGAGACTCCCACGATGCGCAGGGCCATGGATTTCGACCTGAACATCGTCGACCAGTGTGGGGTCATCGGTGACTCGGGGGTGAAGCATTGTAGAGGAAATAGGAAGAAGGGATAGCAAAGAAGAGAAAAAAAAATTAGGGTTGAGCGATGCAGAGGAAATAGGAAGAAGGGACAGCAAAGAAGAGAAAAAAAATTAGGGTTGAGCGATGCAGAGGAAATAGAAAGAAGGGAAAGTGGAGAAGAGAAGAAAAAATCAGGTTTCTGAAGGGTACTCCCGGTCTCGGTTCCGGTTCTGCAAAAAATGGAAACGAGAACTGAACCGACTACTCAAGAACCGAGAACCGAACCAAACCCTCCAGGTTCGGTTCTCCGGTTCCCGAGTAGAACTGGGAACCGTGCTCAGCCCTAGGCACGATTGGTTTTAACGTGAGCAATTTTAAAATTGTTTTAAATTTTCTTTATTCTTTCCTTCTTTTTTTTCCTTAATTCTAGGTTGGCAATCCTCGCATGGTTTGGCCAAGGGTGTCATGGCCCTTGCCTAGTCTAGATGTGGGCCTCCGTGCCCTCACCAGACACAAGAGAGGGTTTCAAACCCTTGCCCAGATCCAAGCGAAGGCCGCAAACCCTCCCCTAAACTAAGCAAGGGCCATGAACCTCACTCATAGCTTGGCTAGGGCATTGCAGCACTCACTTGGATCTACGAGAAGGCCAACACCCTCCCCTATGGCCAGCAAGGGCACAAAGATTCTCACCTATACCAAACGAGGGTTGCCAGCCCTCGTTAGTTTTCGGCTAGGAAAAAAAAGGAAAAATAATAATATTAAAATTCATAATTTTTTTTTTTTTAAATTGTCCATATGAGCGATTTCTAATCAAAATTAAATAGAATGACTAAATTGATAAATTGTGAAAAGATTTAAGACTAAATTGGTAAATCGTCAAAATATTTACGACTAAATTATCACAAGTACAAGAGGTTTAGGAACTTTTTGTTAATTTTCCTAGCTTTGTAGGGATGGGCCTTGGAGCTTTTCAGGACAGTGTTGCCCACCCCCGATTCCCCCTTTTATAGTAGTGGATTTTCTATTTAAAAAAAAAAAACAGAGAGACTAGGAAGTTTTTACTAACCGATAGATTTGTGCCAAAATTTCATCGTTCTCCCTGTCGAAATACTCGGTCAACCCTAATCTTACCAGTTGATGAACCATGAAAGGTTTTGTAAGATCTTCATCCACGGGATAGAGAGATGGAACTGCTTTAATAATCAAGAAAAGCCAAAGTATATTGGAGGGTCATGGTTGGTAGAAAAGACAAATATATGCATTCGATAAACCAATTTCCAAATTAATAATGGATAAATCAGTTTTTATAAAATCTTCCGCGTATCCTCTGATTACCCTACTTTCATAAAATCAGCTTTCATTTGTTTAGCTTTCAGTCGCTCTTACGAGGACTACAGAATTGACCCGCTGAATTACCAAAGTCTTTGGTTTTGTTCCTATGTGCGAATGGCTTCCTGTTTGAGGCCGTCACAAAAGTCAAGCGAAAAGAAACAAAAAAGATCGCAATGAAGTTGATGCATCCTTTGTCATACCTTCTATAGAGCGGCATATTTTTTATACTCCTGATATACGACATTTTCATCAACTCAAGTTAACCACAACCAGTCTATAACTACAATTGCCTTATTCTCTTTTCCGAAAGTGATAAATATTATTTTCGTGAAATGACATTAGTCAGGGAAACAAGAATGATATACTCCGAAAGCATCTAAAAATCTCTTGGACGTAGAGTTCCCTTACTGCCACTAGAAGCACAATTCGAAGCAAGAGATTGAAGATAAGCCAGGCATGCTTCGTTCCCGGTGGATAGGTATACACGTGCTGTTGCAGAGGGTGATTGAAATAAAGAACCATCACTGTCCAGATGCTTCAATATGGTTTCATGGCTGATTTTGTATGTCGAAGGCAATGCCTCAAGATACGACAACAACGGGCAATATTGATTCTTGTCCACAAGTTCTTCCCTGCAAAATGGCGAAACCCCTAAAAGTTATGATAGCATCTCAAGCGGAAGAAACATAGGAGTTGTCGGTACTTGTCATATTTAATTTTAAGATTTGAGGCTCTGACTATTTTTGAACTTTTACCAAAAAAAAAAGAAGTGTATGATATCTTTTGACCAATAAAAAGGAAAGTATTAGAATTACATTTTGAGAATTTGTCGTCGATTGATGAATAAATCTGCTAGAGCACGGTCTACGCTTTCGGGGAATACGACCTCCAAACTGCTAGCACGTGCCAATTCAACCATTCCAGGCAAGACAATAGCAATCCAACGAGAAAACTTTCCGTGCGTGTATCTTGAAAGAAGTAATTCCGCATTTTTGTGAATGAACTTTAGTCCTGCAACGTGAAAAATCGAGAAGTATTGGAAAAGAGTACGTGAAGAATTATATGACTGTTGCATTTCAGTAAGGAAACGAATGCCAATAGTTACTTGCAACGTCTTTCATAAGCTTTCTTATTGTTGGAAATATCATGTCTGTATTGGCCTAAGTTTGAATTTCTTTAATCATCACTTGACTTTATTTTGTCTATAAGCCGAATTAGATTTTATGTGTCGAAAAGTGCACAAATCACTAGATTGAAAGTTAGAATATAGTTGAGTGGCCTGATGAAAGGGGATTGAAAATTGTGTGTTTATTTGAAAGTTAAGTGTGGAGTTTTGATTAGTAATCTACTCACCAAAATATATTTTATCCCAGAGAAAAATGACATTTGCAATGGCCATAGTCGGTGTTAATAAAGAAAAATCATTTTTGATTGGAAGTGAAGCACACAGTACCTTTCTCTATCAAAGGTGAACCGGCATGCCACTTTTTGAGCACGGTCATGCAAACAAGGGTCGAAGCAAGACACTCCACTCCACCGGGCATTTCATGTCTATCATAATCATGATGTCCCCAAAAGCCTTCTTCATTCTGATTCTGAAGCACCCAATTAAGACAACCCTCGAACATGGGACGTTCATGTCGGTGAGGATCATCGGGCATTTCATGTCTATCATAATCATGATGTCCCCAAAAGCCTTCTTCATTCTGATTCTGAAGCACCCAATTAAGACAACCCTCGAACATGGGACGTTCATGTCGGTGAGGATCAGGAATCATTGCTAGCCATGCGGTGTCATATGGTGAAGGGGAGAGGAATGAGTGTGAGCCCATGACAAAGAGTAGATCTCTTTTGATCATATTGATGAGAGATTGAATTGATGATTTTTGGGACTCCATGAAGATTTTGTTGAGAAGAATTTGGCTGGCTTCGTTGAATGGGAGATTGCACGAACCCATGAGGTTTATATATTAATGGCTTTGAGCCGATTCGTATTCAAAGCTGTCATGTCAAGATGTGAATCACGACCATAGCAAAAGAATTGGTGGGGGCAAACCCCTTATGAGGTAGGTAGGTCCAATAGGCTCTTCTGTGGAGTCATAGTCCCGGTGGGGCAAACTCCTTTTTTTTTTAGATAGGTAGATCAGATAGGCTCGCTTAACCTAAGAACAATCTCTTTTCTTGGTTTTTTTTTTTTTTTTTTTTTTTGGGGGGTTTGACATGGCTTTTCTCCTGAGTGATACTAATGGCTTTTTTCTTTTCTTTTCTTTTTCCTTGTAGACTTTCATAAGCTATAAAATGAAAGAAAAATACCCAAAAAAGTCATAAATTTATTACAATTATGCCAATTCAATTCCAAATCATATTTTTACTAATTAAATCATAAACCTTTTGTATCTATGCCAATTAAATCCATCCAACCAATTTTGATCGGAAATTGCTAACATAGATGCAAGTCATCCTACATGATGCAGCCAATTATGACATAGACAATTTTTAATAAATTTTCAATATTGATTTATTTATTTATTCTTTTCATTTTCTTTCTTCTCTTTCTCTTTCTTTTTTCCTCCCATTTCCTTCTTCCTCTAGCTAGTCGCTAGACCTCAACGACCAACCGAGGCGAGGATCGGAGAGGTGGACTTTAGCTAGCCACTAGCGAGGCAACCTCATTTAGCAATGGCAAGGTCAAGCCTTGGTAGGGGCGGTGGTCTCGAGAAGTTGATTAGCTGGCCCTCGCCTCTAGCCAATAGATGGCTAGAGGAAAAAAAAAAAGGGAAAGAGAAAGAAAATAAAATATAAATATAAAAATTATAATTTTTATAAAATATTAAAATATTTATTAAAAATTATCCATATTAGCACCCGGCCACGCCATTTTAGATGGCAAGTGTCCATGTCAACAATTTTTTGCCAAAATTGATCGAATTGACTGAATTAGCACAAATCAAAAGGTTTAGGATTCCATTAACAATAAAAAGGTTTATGACTAAACTTACATAATTACAATAAATTCAAGACTTTTTGGGTAATTTTACCAATAGAACCAAGTACAAGAATTTGTGGTTGAGGAATTCTACACCTATACAACTTAGTGCTAGTTGAAAATTTCAACTCTTATTTTTAGTTCTATCTTCAAAATTATGTGAAATTTACACATTAAACGTGTCGGTGTGATTTTCTAGGTACAAGCCATTGTAGTGACTAAGTCGCTATAGAAATATGGTATGAACTGCGAATACGCTATACAACAACTATATGTAACGGTATTATGAAATATCTAGAACATTAATGAAAGCCCTATTTTTTCATAGAATGTAATTATATTTCACTTCTATCCTCAATAATGACAATAATAGCCTGCCGATATGCTAGATAATTATTCAATCAACCTTATGTACATTATCAAGATATGTTAAGACTTCCTTTAATAGATTGACGCACATGAATTCTTGATAATTAGATTTTCTCAACTATTAAATCCTCAAGTACTCATAAGAAATATTAAAATTCACATTCTTTAGGGTACACCATGGAGATCAGAAGATTCACAGAAAATTCACAAATAAATCATATACCATTTATGACTTTTTCATCTTTTTGAAGTTGTTGATAAAAAGTGCTAAACCTACTATAGCGTGGCCAATTCAATCATAAACCTTTCAACTGTGTCAATTTAATCCTAAACTTTTTGACAATATACCCACTTAGTCCTACACATTTCAATTGCATTAATTTAGTTATAAACTATTTGAAAATTTGCTAATTCAGTTATAAGTCTATTATTTGAATAATTGGCCAAAAGGACTACATTAGAAAATCGTTAAAAGATTTATGACTAAATTAGCACAATTGAAACATTCATAACCTAAATTGATAAGTCATAAAAATGTTTATAATTAAATTAATACAATTAAAAAGTTTCATGATTGAATTAGCTATCGTATAATAGGTTTAGAACTTTTTTGACAATTCTCTTCTAGTCTTACTATATGCCATTCTATTGTATGAATCCATGGAGTTTCGAGCCAAAATCCTTGAACAGTCATATTATAAAATAAAAAAAAAATATCACGCAATAATTGGAGCTGCTATGTAAGCTGAGTCTATGTCGCGCAACGTGCTTATCAACCTCCCAAGGCCCATTTGCCCCAGCGATTGAACACAAAATAAAGATACAAAAGCCAAATGCGATGCTACTTGACATGCGAACTTTATATGTTTACATGAATTAATATGAATAACATTTTCTCATCACGATTTAATCGGTTGACATGTAGAATGAAAATCAAGATGTTGTAGGCCGAATCAAATTGACACAAATTATAAACATGAAGAGTACATGCCAACATGAATCGCTAACCTTAGTTCCAGTCATAATGCCACCCAACTAAAATCCCATGTTAATCAGATACTTAGGTCAGTAGTAGCGTAGCATGCATGAACACTCTTGTCGCCTGATCTTTTAAATTTCGAACATATGTCTACCACCTCCCATTTCAAGAACTTCCATTTAGACTTCGTTTATTTTGTGGAACATATTTTCCTCAGTTTCATCACACTCATTTACGACGTATATTGACACATTATAATCTCACCACTGAAAATGGGGTTCATTTCCGAACAAATCGAAGAACCTAATGGATCAATCATAGCCGTCCGGGAAGAGGAGAGATCAATGACAAATATTACAAGTTCGTATCCGAATGGAACTTCTGACCCAAATAGCTCATTTAGCAAATCGATCTCATTTCCTTATGACACCCTAAAATGACCATTTTTTTTATTATAATCAACAATGAGACTTAATTAATAGTAGCAGAGTTTGGTGAATAACAAAAGTAATAAACATCGATATCAACGTGTAAAGGAGAAGTAGCAATATTTTTTGGGCTCAAGCATTGCTAAATAAAAGGAGACTAAGAAGTTACTTATTAATTTGAGTTCTGTAAACTCCATTTGTAACCATCAATTGTAAGCGTTAAATAACCACATCTTACTCTTTATAAACTTTCGCCAATCAATTAAGGAATTCAACGTTCTCACTAATTTGTCTTATTTTTTCATAATTAAAATGTTTTTCAATTCCCATATTTCAGTTGTAGTTTTAGGTATCTTATTGTCGACTAAGTTCCAAGGCCTCAGAAAAGAAACTACCTATCAGCCACCAAGTTCCTCTTCGTTTGTTGACTCATATCATAGAAAATTTTAGGGTAGCAAAGTTGTTATCCTCGGATTTTACATTGAAGCAAGTGTAAAGCATACCACTAGAATTAATCAAAATATCTCTAGTTTTAAAGAATCATACCAGGCGAAAAGAAAGAGATAAGAGAGCTTTAAAGATTCATAGTAAAACCACATAATAATTTTTTTTGGGAGGGTGCATTCTACCCCTAACATTTACATGCATTGCCTTATATAGGCATAAAACAACCAATGAAGACAAACACACTATGACTTTATAGAACCTTTTTGGCCAACAATGGCCAATTGTTTGCATTTGTGAAGGCTCATACTAATAAATTGACTTTTCTACTTCTGACAAACTCTTAGCCCGCTTTTTCCACTTCTGCTATAATATGTTATAGTGCCAAACAGTACGGTACCATGCTATAAACAATATCAATCACTACATGAACAATGCCATCAATAGTGCGTAGGTCAATTTTTTCTTCTTCTTCACGTGGAGCTTCAGATGCTTCAAATCTTTTGTCTTTAGGCATTTCCACATGTTTCTTTCAACTTATTCACAGACCGTACTTATGAATTGGCTCATCATCATCCGAACTATCCAAGTAATCTCCGTCCTTTTCTCATATATTCTCTAATGAGTTTTTCAACTTCTAAAGTTTGATGATGTTCGGTACCTGTATCATGTAAAGGCTAGTAAGAGCTAGATAGGATGTTAGGAGGATTAAAAGTGCTTCTTTCTGGACACTCCTGCCTAAGTGAATCAAGGAGCTTCTTCATTTCTTCAATGGCTAAAGCAACTTCCGTATTTAATTCAAACGACCTTTGTCTTTTTTATGACAGATGAGAGCTTGTCAGAACATTAGTTGAACTTGATGGAATGCCAAGTTGGGGTAAATTCTCAAGTTGGAGTGATGGGCTTTCTCTATCAAAACCTAGATTGAGTGCAAGCTACAATTTACCATGTTCAAAAGGGTCATGTGACAATGGTCCTCCCCACAGGAAATTGGCCTAAGATACAAGTCAGAAAAAATGAAAGAAAAATTTGTGGCAAGTATGCTATCCCACACGCACGGCTCTTCCACGGCTTCAAAATAGGGATTGCCTGTTACCCAACAAATTCATTTTCATTTTTCAACTCAAATCATAGAAATTTTTAGTGCAGCATAATTATGAAGCATAGATTCCACATTGTGGCAAGTGCAAAGTGACACCGCCCATGGACGAAGCATGATCTAAGATTGTCCATGATGGGGCCGTGTTACGCACAAGGGCCAGCCCGCAAGCAACCCATCATCGACCCATGAACGATCCATGATCAATACATAACCAACCCATGCACAATGCGAACAAAAATTCGTGACCGTTCACCTACTCTAGGTGAAGCGGCCCTGCCCTTGCTTTTAATACACGCCCTTGGGCTTTTCCAGGCTTAGAGCCATTGAGTGGCCTAATGTACAAAATTGTAATGATAATATACGTTCAAACAGCACCGTTGGATCGGAGGGAGGATCAACGGCTGAGATGAGGATCGAACTTGTATAAATAGGGGACCCTCCCCCTCATTGTATTCAACTTGTTCATAAGCAAATACACTCGCCCCTTTGTTCATATGACCCTTGTGTTCGAACGTGTGTGTGTGAGGCTGACTTGGGATTGAATTCCTATGGCTGCACGAGTGTAGGTGATCGTTCGGAACCAATCAACTTGTGACAAATGGTATCAGAGCCTTCGTTCCAAGCACGATGGCTTATTAGTGTCCCGATGTTGCAAACGCTCAGGTCGAGGATTGTAAGGACTGCAGTAGGACTAACGAGAAGGCTCCTACCAAGCCGAAGAAAACTCAAGGTGTCTCGAGTTCAAGGGATCAAATGGGCGACCTAGAATGCCGAATGACAGTCATGGAGGAGACCGTCTCGGATGTCTAGGGGACGATAGAGGACTTGTGCTAGACCGTCGACGGAACGAAAGCCAAAAAGGAGGAGCTCTAGGTCGGGATGCAAGAGCTCAAAGCCAACATGGGAGAGCTTTGAGGCAAGTTGCTAGGGTCCCTGATCCATGAGATGAGGCAACTGGACGAGATTTGGGAAGCTGCGATGGCAGCCATGTGACGACCTTGGCACGTCATGGCTACTGTAGAACTACTATCACCAATATCTTCTTCATTTTAATTTTCTTAAGCATGCGGAAGTGTAAGGGACTATAGGAAATTTTAGGGTACACGAGATTTTCTGCAAACAAGACAACTTCATTTCGTATTTATTTATACATGTACATTAGACGACAGGTGGGATGCTATGGGGAAGTACAAAAGGTTAGTATTAAACTGACTATACTAGACTCTAGGCCGATCACCCCTCCCACCTAACTGTACAAGTACCGCCTAATAGTGGCTCATGATGTCATCAAAATCTTTCAAGCCCCAAAAATCTTGTTCCCTCCTACCTCCTTCCTATGTCGTCGGGCTGTCTTCACCTCCTAACCCTTCAAAGTACAGTGGAAGTGGACCCACCGTATGTTTGTTAACACGAGCATACACCCTGAGGGGCGAACTACCACTTTGATGATTGGAGGAGGGGCAATGCATGATCCCAATCTAGATGGCTAGTGTGGGCGGGTTTGGACCTTGGCATTGTCATAGAATTGGGGCCTTGAGGCTACTAAAGATGGACAAATTAAGATTAGTTCGAAACTTGTGGCAAACATGGCCGAGCCCTAGGATCTCGATAAACTCGACAACTCATCCTCAAAGACTTGTACAAGCATTTGTCGATTCTTCAAAAAAGCTTAGCCCCAAGCCAAATTTCGTGAGGCCGACCTTCACAAGGCCAAGGCAACTTCACTAGGCCTTGCCCATGCCCAGGCGACACCTCACCAGGTTGCCTTGGCCTTGACAAATCTTGTAAGGGGAGCCCTCCTTGATGCTCATTTTTGCCCAAGTGAGGGTGACTCTCACGTAGGCGAGGCTAGCCTATTTGGCCACCCATAAAAGGAAGAAGTGAGGAAAACAAAGAAAAAAAAACCAAAACACTGTTAAAATACTATAAAAAAAACTGTCCATGTCAGTACCATCATGCTATGTAGAAGGGCCGGTATCCACGGTAGTAATTTTTTGTTAAAATTAGCTAAATGGATTCAATGACAAAATGTGAATAAGTTTAAGACTTAATTGACAAAACTGAACGGTTTATAATAAAAATTTTGACAAAAGTGTAATAGGATTAAGACATTTTAGGCAATTTTCCCTGGAAAATGCTAGCTATTAATTTGTTGGTTCAACTGTGTCATAATGAGGTATTGAGAATTCGTCTACTTTTTATTTTTCTTTTTCTTCTTTTCTTTTCTTTTTGCGATGCCCTTGCCTATAGCCCACAAGGATTTTGTGGACCTCGCCTAGATCTAGGCGAGGGCTTGGCGCCCTTGCCTGGATCTTGGCAAGGATGCAAAGGCCCTCGCCCATAGCTATAAGGGCATCAACCCTTGCCTAGATTTGGGCAAGGACCCAATGCCCTGCCTATGGTCGGCAAGGGTTGGCCAACGACCTCACTAGCCTAGAGTTGTAAAAAAGGGAAAAAAAATAGAAGAAAAGAAAAGAAAAGAAAAGAAAAGAAAAACAACAAACAATATAAAAAATCAGAAAATATATGAAAATTGTCAACGTCAACATCGGTTGTCCAATGCCACTTGTGCCATATCGGACTATCGACGTCTATATTAGCAATTTTTTATTAAAATTGATCAGATGAACTAAATTGACAAATCTTTAAAATGTTTAGAATTCAATTGGTATAATTGAAAGGTTTATAACTGAATTGATTTAATTGTAGTAAATTTAGGATTTTTTTGATAATTTTTCTTAAACTTTCATATGGGATGATTCCATTTGGAAGATAAAAACCTTTATAGGCATCAACACATGAACTGTATTTATGGAAGATATTTTTTTTTTTTAAATTAATTAGTGTACCAAATCAAAGTTTCTTATATTATATAGCTAACATCAATGGCAAAGTCAAGTACAAACACTTTGCTTCCTCAAGCATTTATGCCATCCGGGCAGTGCTGTACTATCTTCATTCATGTTCAACTCGTCTGGCCAACCCTTGGCACATCAATTTCGAAAGACTTGGCTTCCTCCAGGAATTTGTACCCTCAAAACCTGTCAGAACCAAGTTGGTGGTTGAGGAATCCAAGTGCTACACAACTAAGTGCTAGTCGACAACTTCAACCATTGTTTTCAGTTCTATGTTTGATGCTAAGTGATATTTGCACATTAAGTACATTAGTGTGATTTTCTAGGTAGAATCCATTGTGTCAACTAAGTTGCTATAGTATAAATAGTGAATGCATAGTATGACAATTATATTTAACAAATATTGTGACAAATGTACAACATTAATTCAATCCCTTTTTCTTTATTGCATACAAGTAATATTAATTAGTGTCAATGATAGCTTATAGATATGCTACAGAATTTACTAATGGAACATTATTTATGTTACTAAGATGTGTATAGATTGACATACGTGAGTTCATGATAAATAAATTTTCTCAAACTATCAAATTTTAACTTCCTCTTTTGATAGAACTTCCTAAGTTACTCGTTTCCCCTTAAAAGTGAAAATATTTCGAGTTCAGATATACGAGCCTTCTTGTCCTTCATTCTGATTGGCTTCAAAGGATTTCCAATGGCCCACCAGACAATGAAGTGATCTTTATCTGTTATCGAGTGGAACACCACCTACGTTGTCCACTGTTAAAACTGGACACACACGAGTCACTGTCTATCGTAGGAAATATGTCCAATGAATTTATTTCCTGTCCACATATGGCATGTCCCAAAATAATTGGCACTGAAAGATGAAATGACGACAAATTTGCCAATCAGGAAACCCTCTTGTGATACCGTTTGCCGTCTCGATTTTCTTCTCGTGTCAATTATCAATGTGTGTTCGTGAAATTCTAAACGCAAGTGCATGTATCGAACAAGTAATATAATGATGAGAAAAAGTATCGTCCCACAGAGATCGATGATTAATAAACTAATTAAATACTAAAATAGATTAATTCTAAAATTTATCTAACAAATCAAAATATAATTTAGAATAAATTAAAAACAAAACTTGAAGACTAAATGCAGTAAAATCAATCAGATAAATATGTTAGAGCATTTGATTTCACCATAACCACTAGATATGAATTTCAGATTGTTGTAAATACAAGAACGATATCAAACATGTGATAGCGGAATTTTCTAATCTATTTACTATCCTATCTCTAGGTATAGCAAACCTACTCAGCTTATTAATCCACTATATCTCTATGTGAATTAAAATAAACATGAGTGCATTAAAAACTATGAATATTCCCAGTTTACAATGAGTCTTTTGGATCACCTTATCACCGAAAGCTACACAAATAACGGAGTATATTTCTATCAACGTTTAATTCATGGTTATATATTATAATGAGCAATTGCATATTATCACCTCTCAGTCTCAAACATGCACGTCAAATCATTCAAGTGGTGGCCAGTCACTCAAAAGCATTAAACGCAATAATATATAACTCACATGAATAAAATCAATTGTAAAACATAAAAATCATGAAATTCATATCATCATGGTTAGGCTACATCGTAGCCCTAACAAAAGAAAATTATAACATAGTAAAAGAAAAAGTAAAAATATAAATCAAACCCAGCATCTTGAATCAAAGAACAATAATTCTGTCACCACTTTTGTCTTCTCTTCAAAATACTTGAAAAACTCTCAGAACAATGAAAAAACGATATAACTCTCCCCTCTCTCTCAAAAAACCTTAGCTACTCTCTCTCAAAAAAACCCTATTTATAGGATATATCCAAGATATTTATCTCCCAACGCTTGCAGATAACATTAGGGAACAAAATCAAGAATTTCCTGATTTGATATTTATCTTCCACTGCTGCTTTTATTTGAATTCCTGATAATTGCCATTCTTTTCCTTATCTTCTCCATATCTCATTAATCTGCATAAACAAGGAAAATTTAAATAATCAGAAGGAAATCCAAATATTTTCTCATAGATAATGCATTAATTGTTGCCTAAAATAGGTAAAATAACTCTATTTTTATAGAGTTATCAATGTGATAAACCAATGACATGGATAGATGTGAACTCATGGGTCATTGATTTTCCTGGTGCTTACATGAGAAGTTTCTTGTCACGCCTCGATTCTCGGGCACGCACACATCCTTCTACTTGGTCGATTTTATAATGCGATATCCCAGGATTAAGTATCGCCGATCCTTTCCTTTTTTAAGCACATGCGGAAGCAGTTATAAATCCCCAGACAATAACACAATGGGATAGAAAAGTAAGGCTATATTTTTTTCATATTGAAATCTACAACCAAACATTTATACATGGCATAACTCAAAGTCTATTCACGAGACTATTCATAACATTATAGTTTCACACTATTCACATTTAGACAAGATTCACAAAAGAGGATGAGATCTCAATCCCCATCCGAGTTGTACTTACAATCATCCCAATCCTCTTCTGACTCTTCTTCACTAAGCTCACATCCTTCAAGCTCTTCATCTTTTACCAGCTCATCGTCCTCTTCTAGTTCCTTCTTCACAGGCTCATCTACAGGCCTGAAATGTTGTCCCACAACCAGGATGAGACTACGTCTCAGCAAGTTCTACCCCACTAGACTCGATTAGGAAACCAATATGCTAATCGGGCTGCCTATGCACACACGAGTCAGAGGACTTACCTTGGCCTTAGATTCCACCTGTATATTAGCACAGTTCAATAGGCACCCAAGCAGTCACATCACATATCAATATCTCGATCAATCGACCTAGTCGATTACATATCAAACAAACCATTCTTGATTATTTCAATCAATACTGTCCATTCTCTAAAATAATTCATCGGGTTACCAAGCCAGTATATTATACGATTCATTCTCCGAGATGACACACTAAGTCACCGAGTCACTATAACATACTATTCATTCTCCAAGATAACTTATTGAGTTACCGAGCTAGTATATTATAATATTCATTCTCCGAGATGACATATAGAGTCACCAAGCATATTCATCATAACGTACATTCTCCAAGATGACATGTTGAGTCACCGAGCCGTTATGGCATGTCGTCCATTCTCCAAGATGATCTATAGAATCACCGAGCCGACATTTAATACCGTCCATTCTCCAAGATGACCTATAGGGCCATCAAGCTGGTATACAAGCAATTCTTTCCAAAAATGACATGAGAGTCATCGAGCTGTAATAGTATAACGTCCATTCTCCAAATGACATACGAATCATCGAGCCGTTATAGTATTTTTCTGTTCCGAATACACAATCAATTTTACTATTTTCATCATATTTGATAAAAGTCCACGTGTGTGGGCACACGATCGGCCTTAGCCAAAATACAATAATTTCTTTTTTTTATTCACCCACTCCTTTCAGCAGTACAAAAATAGATTTTGATGCTGTAGACCGACGTCCGGTAATTCTCCACTCAATTACCGAAGTTATTCAATTTCTGAAATAAATACCCACAACTACTATTTGCACTCAATTTGCACAACTAGGTACTCAATTAAATAAACAGAGAGCACCACTGCAATCAACACGAAATTTCGATCGTTGGCAATCCTTGCCTAATTTCCGAAAAATAAATAATTAAATAATTCATTTCGAAAATTAATAAATAAATACTAAAAATCCAATTTAGGCCCGTATTGCCTAATTGAAGCCCAATAAGGGTTGGGACAAATCCCAAGATGCATTCAATAAATAGTATAGGCAGTTCTCTAGCTAAGTACACTAACCACCTAACTAATATGTAATGCAATTAACTAATAATCACTAATCCATTCTAATCTAACCACCTAATTGTACTTAATTAAATCTAATCAACCCTTAAGGATCATTAGTCTACTAAGCAAGGATTAGTGAGATTACTTACTTGGCAAAGCGAAGACTGGAACACCACAACGGCGACGCGACGGCGCAACAACGGCCAAAATCCGAATTTTCGGCGACGTCAACGATTACTCAGGTCGGGCCCAAAGGCCTTGCAAGGCCACAGCAAATTGCTGGACTTGGGCCAAACTTGGGCCGACTTGCTTCGCAGGCCCAAGACTTGGCTGAGTTGGAGGACTAAAAATAGGCTGCTGGGCTTGGGTCTCACGGCTGAAAATGGGCCGCAACCTGGGCTGAACTTCACGTGGATTGTGGACTGAAGAAAGACCGAACTGGGCTGGCTTGCTCACGGCTTCAAATGGTCCAATCGCTGGGCCGAATTGCCGGGGAAGACCACGCGGAAATGGAGCAGCTTCGAGCGTTGCTTGATTGCGTGGACGGGTACAGGCAGCAAAGCAGAATTTGGTTCGCTGGTGATGATTTTGCTAGGACGTGAAGAGGATGGATTGCGAGGACGTGCTCGAGAAGTTTGGTGGAGAGAGAGAGAGACAAAAAGAAATATCTTATAACATCATTACTTGGTCCAAGTAGTCTTCAAGCTTATCCTTTCAATTAAACCTTTGTCCCCCAATACTTTTGTTGACACCTAATATTTTAAAAAATAATAAATTAAATAAAATTCGGTTTTTGAAAATTTTTGTTGTTGAAAATATATTCTCATTTCAAAATTTTAAAAAATTAACCGTTTGATTTTTGGAGCCATTTTTTTGTTGAAGAAGTTGAGTGAATATCGCCGGATTTTCAACAATTCCAAGTCTTTCCTCTATAAAAAGGAATGCGAGGTTTCGGGAGCAAGGGGGTTTCTTTTGGTTAAAAATTGAAAAGTGAAAAGAGAGAAAACAGAGGAGGGGGTTTCAGTTTTTTGAAGGAAAGGAAGAAAAGTCAAAAGAGAAAGGGTAGAAAGCGAGAAGGTGTTTCGGTGCTTTGGGAATGGAAAGTCAGAAAAAGAGCAGGTTTCTTTTTCCCTTTTGCTGACTTGCTGTAGAGGGAAAAAGAGATCAGAAGGAAAAGAGAGCAGAGGGAAAGACGTGAGAGTGACCGGTCAACAGAGAAAAAAAAAAAAGAGAAAAGGAGGGTTTGTTTGTCTCCTTCGCTGGTTTTCGCCGGAGCTTCACGCTACATTCGCCCGGCTCGCAGCAGCTGCACCGCCTGCTTCCCGGGCCACCAGCCACCTCCGAGTCGCCGACCGCCGCTCCTCTGCCGGCGGTGCCGCTTCCGATCCGCTCAGACTCTCGCCGCATCTCCAGTGATCACTTGACGCCAAGCTGCTCCCTGCCGTTGCGACCAGTCCCGACGCCGGAGCCAGTCGCCGATCCGTCGTGCGCCTTCACCTCGATCAGCGCCCCTGCCCCGACGACTCGAAGCCCTGACGCTCTACCCTCCGTGAGAAGGACCTCCACCTCAGCAGCTCACCTCCGCTGCACCATATCTGCGCCTCCGCGCCCCTGACGATCGCGCCCGCTGTGTTCCATCCGTTCTGCGACGACACCAACACTCACTACTGCTGCAATTGCTCTGCTTTGCTGCGACCCAGTCACGACGCCAGCCCACACCGGTCGCTGCGCCTCCTAGCCCTTGTAGCAACTTGCGACGGCAACACCGCAGCAGCTTGAACCGAATCCGCACCGCCTGCACCCGCCTCTGCAGCGCCCAGATCTCCTGCGCTACTCTGCCCCGATGCCGCGTCTCCTTTGCTCGACTCGCGGCTCAGCGACCTCCGACTCACCGTGTTCCGCCGCGCCCTTGACGCCGCGACACCCACGGCTCGACGCCGGTCCGGGCCACCCTCCTCTCCGACTGACGCCAACTGCTGCCGTACCCCTACTGCCGGGTTGCTAACGCCGCCGGTCCACCCTCGCCAGAGCTCCGACGCCCGCCGCCGCTCCTCGCCAGACCTTCGGCGGATTACCACAGTAGCGCATGCAAACGCTTCTATTCCGGGAAGAGTTTTTTTTCTGAAAGGGTTCTTTTATATTTCGCTCCTAACAATTTCTAGCGAAAGAAAAAACCCGTTTGATAACGACACAAAATTTATACTTTGGAATATAAAAAGAATAGAAATGCGTTTGATAATGCAACAATTTCTTTTTTGTATTTATTCATTTTTTAATCTTGCCGACGGATTGCCGCTGCCTCCCGCCGCCGGTCGCCGTCGCCGGCCCGCCAGCCGCCGCTGCCGCACGACCGCCGGCCGCCGACCGTCACCGCCACACTCGCCCCTAGTGTCCTCAATGATCCATCGTCCAAATATGTTGACCCCCTACTAAATCAACCTTCCAATCATGAGAGCCAATTCTATGTTGAAGCAAGCGAGGCGGTTGTTCTCTTGTTGATTCACGAAAGTTCGTGTTTTAGATTATTTTTCCTACTTTCATTTACGTCGGAAATGATTTGTCTTTGTATTTGGTCACATCATTGATTGTATTGATTTCATGGATGAACTCGATATATCTAGAAGTACTCTTCTGTTTGCTCGCCATTAATGACATTTTGACTATCTTGGTCATTCTTTATAAGTTAATTTAATATTCTTTTTTGCACGCAACTTTTGAATAAATAATTGTTTATAAACAATCCTGCATATGTGGCATGTGCTTTAGAAAGATTACGTAGGTAAGAAGGGAAGAAAGGGAAGAAAGGAAAAAAAAGAAAAGAAAGCAAAACGTGAAACATGAAACTTGAACCAAATTGAAAATACCCAAGAAATTCTGGTCGGGTTGGATCGGGTAACTTGACATCCCTATCTCATGGAAGTACCCTGAAAATCAAAGGTCCATTAATCCAAGTCTATTGATGTCATGTCATCTTTCACTATCCATAATTTCCGGACATGCTGTATGAACAGAACATCAACCAACTTCGGCATTACTCTACCTCAAATTACGTAAAAGTAGGCCCAACTCCTAATACCCAGGAGGACCCAGTTGAACTGACAAATTAATTGGTAGCATTTTCTGATTGGTGGAACTTGAGAAATCTGCTCGATTTGCTAAATGTGCTAACTTGGTTTGAACTTCAATTTGGATGCAAACTGTAATATGGAGTCCTTCAGTGGTGAGATTAAAGAATGCATCAACTTGTGACATAAACGAGTGCAATCAAACCGCTGAAAGTTCATGAAATGTGAGGTGATAAACGTATATTTGAAACTTAGGCTATCAAGTGATGAGAGTATCTACGCATACTAAGCTACTTCTAAAGTACTAAAATAAGAGATGGCGCTTAGACAAAAAATTGCGGGTGCCTTAACTTACCCTGGATAATAAGTTATGAAGTACTAAAATCGTGACGCATAAATTTCCATCACTTGAGTCCTCTTAATTCAGTCTTTATTGATCCTGCCACTCCACAAATTCTTGGAACAAGCTACCTACTTCCTCGTTTGGAACTCCTGAAGATGCTAGCTGGTCAGTTGTTAGTCTTCATCCCTCAACAATGACTCCAACTGACTAATAGCCAATCTAGACCAGAATAACAGCTAGAATTGATTTGCGAGATGTCTATTCTTAAGGAATCCTGCTGATGGATGCATTTGTTTCAACAAAACATCAACGATTTGTAAAACATTATCTTTAAAATGATCACTTGTATCATTTTCGAAAAATTAATCAATAGAATGCATTTCATAATCAACATTTCCGTCATTAAAGAAACTACATTCCGTTCTAGGACCCAATTGCATTTTCGCAACAAATTTAAGGACTTGATTGCATATTTTGAAAATTTTGAGACTCAATCGTATTTTTGATAAGTTTTAAAATTTTCAATACACTTATCCATATAAAACTAGTTTTAGGACTTTCAATAAAAAAAAAAAATTAGATTAATTATTTTTTCCAAATGGTTAGGTATATCATTAAAGTTTAATCGATGCATCTTATATTAAGAAAAAACCATGCATTGGTTCAATAGTAATATTGGTATAAACTAGTATCCTGCATCAATTGTAACTTATGAATTAATTGTATTGAGTGCTGAAATCGATATGATTAAGATAAACATCTGTTATCATTTATTCATAAGTATGTTGTAATTAGTATGTGAATTGTGAAAATAAATCAAATTTTATATGTAGCATATATAAATCGTCTGTTCCTATACACCGGGTGACTACCTATGATTCTGTGAAATTAGGCTTTTTTTTCATTTGTTTTCTGAACGTTGCGGCTTATGGTAGGCCTGTTAATTGTCCTGCACTTTTGGACATTGCATTTTTAGTATAATAAGCTTGGCAGTAATGTTTGTTTGTTCATAATTTTGTTGTCTTTAGTGCAATGTTCAAGGGGCGCTTCTAAAAATTCCCGATGAACTATTCCTTGGAGGGTAGGTTGCCATTGCACGCGGATCCATCGACGAGATCTAGAATGTCCGTTGAAGACATTTTAAATGCTCGTATGTAAAGAAACTTTGTGTTGGGATTACAATGCACAGTACAGTCACTAGAAGTCGCAACTCCCCTTCCTCTCTTCGTCTAATGCCAGAAGAACAAGGACAGGCTAATTAGCTTCTTCAAGAATCGAAGCACGCGGCTTCTAGCCCATCTCTCTCTCTCTCTTTTTATTGTTTTTACTCCATACACGTCTAGAATATGGCATATTTGAATCCTTCCCTATTTTTCTTCCAAAAAAAAAAAAAAAAAAAAGTCCATCATGTTTCTTCAATTATTAAAACATATTTCATGCCGTCCTCATCTCCTGGTTTCTCCGTTCACGTTCAAGTAAAATTTATAAGGTACTCTCTCGATTGTTACTCTTAAACATTATAGTCCAAGTTAATTTTCCACATCTTCTATCATGTGAATTTTTTTTTTTTTTGTTAATAGAATTTATATCTAGTGTGTTGTGATATGTTGCTATGTATGAATTTAGCGATGTTATTGCAAGTTTTTTTTTTTTGGTGACCGAGAATCCATCGGAGCAATACCCTTGTCGGCTTACGCCAATTCGGGGTCTCATAGGCTTTTTGCGATGGAAGCCCAACAACGACTATACCTAGGGGAAGTTGGCCCAGCAACCCATCGTCAGGGCCCCCCACTTAAATCGCTTGCACCGCGGGGATTCGAACTCTCGACCTCATTGAAGCGGGGGAGAACAAATACCAGCACAGCTGCCCACAAATCGGTATGTTATTACAAGTTTTCAACCAATTTAATGCATATATTAACCTGAATTTCAGCTGTGAAATCTCATGAGATACACCCGAAATTCATATGAATTCCATCATCTTTAATTATCCAAATTTAGTTTAGTATATATACCACAATAAATTTAGCCCCATTGGCAATTTGTTTTTTAAGGTGGTGCCTTTAGGACAATTGTTCCTTTTTTTTTTCTTTTTTTTTTCGGAAGCCCATCTGTTTCTCCCAAGTTTTGTCAACATTTTTTTTTTTTTTTTTTTTTTTTTTTTTTTATCGATCTTGAAGCCCTCTACCTTCCTCCTTACGATTCACCCTCGGGTGTGAGCCAACCCCTTCAATCGCAAGCCTCGGATCTCGGGCTTGGCAACGCTAGGCTCGATCCCTCGATGTCAAATCTAGGGTAGGCTCAAACTCATATATGAGATTTGAGGCTCGAGCGCATTGGCCAAGCTTGGGATGAACGACAATGTGGACAAGTCGTGGCCATGCGAGTGGAAAACAGAGGGAAATGAGTCAGCCGAGATTAGAGGCTTTGGTGGTGAAAATCTGTGGCAGGCAGTAGTGGAAAGTGAATGTCACGATTTTGGTCGAGGGCGGAGGCAACGATAGTCGGCTGTGGTGGCGGTGGCCCTCACGCTGAGGTAAGTGGGATAGCCAAGGTTCATGATCTCGTTTCTTCTCACGTGTTTGATCCCACAATTCTAGTTTCCACCGATTAATTGTGATCTCTCTCTCTCTCTCTCTCTCACAAAATAATTCTGCAATCTAAGTAATGCACTAAGCAGAAATTGAACAAGCATCACATTTGATGGAATCTCCTTGAGATTTATAGAGCCTATTTGTTAACATTCTTGTTCTTTTATTTTTCTACTCTTTCCCTAGAACAAAAAAAGAAGATAAATCCGTTTGATAATTCAACTAATTTTTCTATTCTCCAAAATAGAAAAATGGTCGGGGATAAATTTTGAACAAAAATAAGAAGTAAAAAAAAAAGTTATTGTAACAATTTTTAGAAATAAGTTTTTTTTTCTTTCTTCTTCCTTCCCGCCTGCCGTTTGCTGCCACCGCCCTCTGCTATCTAGCCACCACCTCCGCCAACCGACCGTCAACCACAACCAACTATCAACAGCTACCAGCAAGGAAGAATAAGCAAAGAAAAAAAAAACTTAAGAAGTTATTAAAAAATAAAAGAAATAATATGTTACAAAAAAAAAAAAAATTGTGATATGTACCAAACACATTAATTTTTTTCCATTCCAATAATCAAAACTTTATGTAATTATCAAACATGTTATTTTCCTAAAAAATTATTCCAAGGAATAGAAATACAAAAAGACTATTTTGAAAAGAAATTATTCTCCATAACATAAGCATTACTAAATGGACCCATATTAAACTCACTATTTTCAATAGTTCAAATTTAGTTTATTGTGTTGATGACACTCATCGCAACTCAATCTCCATCAAATATGATAACTAACCATTACTATTTTTACCGAAACTTTTTTACTGAATCTTCAATTAGAATATCCAAATTTGTTCAAATTCTAACCAAATTAGAAGGTCGATTTGTAACGCTTTCCACATGGACAACAATGACACTGAAGCACAAAATATTATTGCATTGAAGTATGTGGATGAACTGTCCACTTCCGATTTACGCATCTTTATAAGCTACTTGGAGAGAGTACTCTGCCCTTACACACTTATTTCATTATTGATATAAACCAAAATAGCTTCAGGTGGGGGAACCTATGAGATTAATTCATGACCATGGTACATGAAGATTTACTACTGCTATAACTAAGCGAAACATAACTTAAAATTAGATGACTTGTACATCTTCTCCCATCTATCCACTGGGCCAGTTCGGGAAGATATTCGATACCCAACAAAACTCTTCCTAGGAAAACGCTCGAGGCCGACTTGGCCATACAGGCTCTTGGTCACAAACTCCCGTGGCTTCGGTCCCAGTTGCTCCGGCAAAGGCCTCAAGGGCTTCAATTTGGGGACTCGCGGTGGGACTACAAGCGCTTTCTGGATGTCGTGGAGCATGCCCGTCTCTGAGTCATAGCGGTTAGAGGAGTTGAAGAACATGTGGAACACTTTCAAGCACCCGAGGTGGAGCCGCCTGCTCGGTTCAGGCAAGTTGCAGAGTTCCTCAAGGACGTGTAGGAGGAACTCTTTCTTCAGTTGTTCTAGCAGCAATTGCACGAAGTTGATGGAATCCTCAATGCTGGCCTCGGGGTTTTCCTTTAGGTAGAGCAGCACAAAGTTCAATTTCCCTTGCTTTTCTTCTTTCTGTAATGTGAGAAAATCGTAGAAACACGGAGACAAAATAAGAGAGTGAATGTAGGTCCACAATAAGAGCAGCAATGAACAAGCGCCACTCAGGGAGCAGCGGCCAGACTTAGCTCTATCATATTCAACAGTTCAAATAGCCTCAACTAATGCTATCCAACATTAAAAACTTTGCCTCGTAGCTTTGGATGTCATTCAACAAACGAGTGATGACCATGAGCAATTTGGTGATGGGCTGGTAAGCGTTGGACCACAGCTGATGCAACGGGGTCGTGGGGCTCGCGAGGCACGAAGAGGGAAGGACTAAGATGTGTGCTGCGATTGATGTCATGCCCACATCGAGGTACTCTTGCGTTGGAGGCGCACCCCCGCTTTTGCTCCACTTCGCTTCCATGAGCCATGAATGAAATGTCTCGCCCCACTTTCCAACCAAACACATAGCATGTCAGCCCATTCCAGCAGAAGAAATTGCTCGATGTAGCAAATTAAAGAAAGAGAAGTATAACGTGGGAACACGAGACTTACTATTTCTTGAAGGTTTTTCTTGATGTCCTTCCCTGATTGTTTGAAGCATTTCATTCTAAAGTCAGTGACGAGATCGTCGAGGGCTTCGAATATGGTCTTGGCGTGCGCAGTTAATCCTTCCCCATCCCACCTAATATAATGTTTGTCACCGATAAAAAAGGGGTGATCAGAAGGATAAATAATTGAATGGAATTATCAGTTTAACGTACACACATTAATTTTGTATGTAGGCATCCCCTCGTGCATATAGTCTAGTCAATGCAAACTCTAGAGATAAATTATTGAAATACTAAGTTGGAGTTAAACAACTACTAACGGTGATAAGCATACCTTTGAACTGCATTAGTAAGTTTTTCCAGATCCTCTAATGAACCTTCCATGTCGAAAAAGTCGTCGGCAACGGTTATCATGATTGCGCTCTTGGCGACCAGTACTCTAACATCGGAGTTGCAAGGTAGAGAAATGGAAGCGGCAACAGCAAAATAAGAGTACAATGTCTTCTCTCGACCAAACCCCATCTTTCTAAGTCCGGTTGTCTCGGACCACCTGAACTCATCCATTACATAACAGTCATTAGGAATAAGTACTTGCTAATGAACAATACGCTATTATGCAGTTTGCATATATACCTCTTTACTACATCAAGCTCCATCCT
This sequence comes from Eucalyptus grandis, assembly GCF_016545825.1. Taxonomy (NCBI): domain Eukaryota; kingdom Viridiplantae; phylum Streptophyta; class Magnoliopsida; order Myrtales; family Myrtaceae; genus Eucalyptus; species Eucalyptus grandis. The sequence goes on along the minus strand of NC_052615.1, from coordinate 12,970,401 downwards.
GTAAACAGATTGTCGCAATACATAGTTCTGCAGAGCAAGTTGCACTATATCTTGATTATGAACAAATGATGGCCTAATGAAACCAAAGAAAAGCAAAAGGTTACTTGCATGTTATGGCATGGTAATACGACAAGATAAGACTGTCCCTTTTAAGACATAAATACCTATTGTATTGAAATTTTCCCATCCATAGTACACAAGCATCTTTTTCCTCCATCCACGTCCTATGTTCCAGGTGGTCTAGTCGAGCCATCCATGGAAGACCCAATTCGTGCTCAATCTATACGGAAATATCAAGCATCAATCGATATCGTAACAATTATAGCCTAGGGGACGAAAAGAAGTATTGAATATTCCTACTAACCATTCTGCAGTGACTCGATGAGATGATGCTTGAATCTCTTGTTTCTCTAGACGCAATTTTCTCAAGAAATTTCTTCGAGAAAATTCTTGCTTTCTCGAGTTTGTATTCATCTGGAAGCATAAGATTGCTGGCTCTATAAATGTAAAGGAGCACGCTCGAGAAGTATTCATAATGTTTTTCAATGTGATCTCGAACTTCTTCATGATTGAGAAACCAACAAAAGCTAGCTGCAAAATGCATAATTTAATTGAAATTAATTGAACCACTTAAAAAAATCATCAGTGAATGACCCAAAGGAAAAGGAACCAATTGAGGAACTTATAAAGCTCGCAGCTCATACATGGTGATACCCTATAACCATGCATGCGCAAAAGCCAAAATTCCAAACAATCTTTGTATAGCTCCGCAGCGATCAAATGAATTGATTTTGTGATTTCTTTTTCATGCTTGTAGTTCCTGAAAAAAGATATGTTGATATGCTTGAATTAGTTAAAGATGTCATATGGACAATTTCAGTGACCTCAAAAGTGATTGCTACTAAAACATAGAAACTAGTGTACAACTTTGTAGGGGAAATTACCAAAAAGATCATATACCTATTGTACTTATGCCAATTTAATCTTAAATATTTCAATTGTGTCAATTTGATTGTAAATATTTTGACGATTTGTCAATTTAGTCATAAGTCTTTTGACGATTTACTAATTTAGTTAATTTGCCCAAAATTTTAGTTGGAAATTATTGGTACGATAGTCTAGTCAAGGCCAAATGTTTGATGTGATATGATTGGTTCTAATGTGAGCAATTTTAAAATTGTTTTAAAATTTTTAAAATTTTTGAAAATTTTCTTTCTTTCTTTTTTTCTTTATTCTTTCCTTTTTTTTTTTTGCCCCTAATTCTGGGTTGGCAATCCTAGCATGGTTTGGCCAAGGGTGTCATGACCCTTGCCTAGTCTGGATGTGGGCCTCCATGCCCTCACCGGCCACAAGTGAGGGTTTCAAACCCTTGCCCAAATCCAAGCGAAGGCCACAAACCCTCCCCTAGACTAAGCAAGGGCCATAAACCTCACTCATAGCTTGGCTACGGCATTGCAGCACTCACTTGGATCTATGAGAAGGCCAACACCCTCCCCTATGGCCAGCAAGGGCACAAAGACTCTCACCTATACCAAACGAGGGTTGCCAACCCTCATCAATTTTCGACTAGGAAAAAAAAGAAAAAAAATTAATAATAAAATTCATAATATTTTTTTGAAAAATTGTCACTAGGAGCGATTTCTAATCAAAATTAAATAGAATGACTAAATTGATAAATCGTGAAAAGATTTAAAACTAAATTGGAAAATCGTCAAAATATTTAGGACTAAATTATCACAAGTACAAGAGGTTTAGGAATTTTTTGTTAATTTTCCTAGCTTTGTAGGGATGGGCCTGGGAGATTTTCTATTTTAAAAAAAAACAGAGAGACTAGGAATTTTTACTAACCGATAGATTTTTGCCAAAATTTCATCGTTCTCCCTGTTGAAATACTCGGTCAACCCTAATCTTACCAGTTGATGAACCATGGAAAGTTTTGTAAGATCTTCATCCACGGGATAGAAAGATGGAACTGCTTCAATCATCAAGAAAAGCCAAAAGATATTGGAGGGTCATGATTGGTAGAAAAGACAAATATATGCATTCGATAAACCAATTTCCAAATTAATAATGGATAAATCAGTTTTTATAAAATCTTCGGCGTATCCTATGATTACCCTACTCTCATAAAATCAGCTTTCATTTGTTTAGCTTTCAGTCGCTCTTACGAGGACTACTGAATTGACCCGCTTAATTATCAAAGTCTTTGGTTTTGTTCCTATGTGCGAATGGCTTCCTCTTTGAGGCCGTCACAAAAGTCAAGCTAAAAGAAACAAAAAAGATCGCAATGAAGTTAATGCATCCTTTGTCATACCTTCTATAGAGCGAAATATTTTTGATACTCTTGATATACGACATTTTCATCAACTCAAGTTAACCACAACCAGTCTATAACTACAATTGCCTTATTCTCTTTTCCGAAAGTGATAAATATTATTTTCATGAAATGACATTAGTCAGGGAAACAAGAATGATATACTCCGAAAGCATCTAAAAATCTCTTGGACGTAGAGTTCCCTTACTGCCACTAGAAGCACAATTCGAAGCAAGAGATTGAAGATAAGCCAGGCATGCTTCGTTCCCGGTGGATAGGTATGCACGTGATGTTGCAGAGGGTGATTGAAATAAAGAACCATCACTGTCCAGATGCTTCAATATGGTTTCATGGCTGATTTTGTATGTCGAAGGCAATGCCTCAAGATACGACAACAACGGGCAATATTGATTCTTGTCCACAAGTTCTTCCCTGCAAAATGGCGAAACCCCTAAAAGTTGTGATAGCATCTCAAGCGGAAGAAACATAGGAGTTGTCGGTACTTGTCATATTTAATTTTAAGATTTGAGGCTCTGATTATTTTTGAACTTTTACCAAAAAAAAAGAAGTGTATGATATCTTTTGACCAATAAAAAGGAAAGTATTAGAATTACATTTCGAGAATTTGTCGTCGATTGATGAATAAATCTGCTAGAGCACGGTCTACGCTTTCGGGGAATACGACCTCCAAACTGCTAGCACGTGCCAATTCAACCATTCCAGGCAAGACAATAGCAATCCAACGAGAAAACTTTCCATGCGTGTATCTTGAAAGAAGTAATTCCGCATTTTTGTGAATGAACTTTAGTCCTGCAACGTGAAAAATCGAGAAGTATTGGAGAAGAGTATGTGAAGAATTATATGACGGTTGCATTTCAGTAAGGAAACAAATGCAATAGTTACTTGCAACGTCTTTCATAAGCTTTCTCATTGTTGGAAATATCATGTCTGTATTGGCCTAAGTTCGAATTTCTTTAATCATCACTTGACTTTATTTTGTCTATAAGCCAAATTAGATTTTATGTGTCGAAAAGTGCTCAAATCACCGGATTGAAAGTTAGAATATAGTTGAGTAGCCTAATGAAAGGGGATTGAAAATTGTGTGTTTATTTGAAAGTTATGTGTGGAGTTTTGATTAGTAATCTACTCACCAAAATATATTTTATCCCAGAGAAAAATCACATTTGCAATGGCCATAGTCGGTGTTAATAAAGAAAAATCATTTTTGATTGGAAGTGAAGCACACAGTACCTTTCTCTATTAAAGGTGAACCGGCATGCCACTTTTTGAGCACGGTCATGCAAACAAGGGTCGAAGCAAGACACTCCACTCCACCGGGCATTTCATGTCTATCATAATCATGATATCCCCAAAAGCCTTCTTCATTCTGATTCTGAAGCACCCAATTAAGACAACCCTCGAACATGGGACGTTCATGTCGGTGAGGATCAGGAATCATTGCTAGCCATGCGGTGTCATATGGTGAAGGGGAGAGGAATGAGTGTGAGCCCATGACAGAAAGTACATCTCTTTTTATCGTATTGACAAGAGATTGAATTGATGATTTTTGGGACTCCATGAAGATTTTGTTGAGAAGAAATTGGCTGGCTTCTTTGAATGGGAGATTGCACGAACCTATGAGGTTTATTTATTCATGGCTTTGAGTTGATTCGTTTTCGGAGCTGTCATGTCAAAATGTGAATCATGACCATAGTAGAAGAATCAGTGGGGCAAACTCTTTTTCTATGAGGCAGATAGGTTGAACAAGCTCTTCTGTGGAGTCATAGTCCTAGTGGGGCAAACCCCTTTTCTATGAGGTAGGTAGATCAGATAAGTTCGCTCAGCCAAAGAACAATCTCTTTTATTGGTTGTTTTTTTCTTTTCTTTTTCTTGGTAGACTTTCATAAGCTAAAAAATGAGAGAAAATTACCCAAAAAAAAAAGTTCTAAATTTGTTACAATTATGCCAATTCAATTCCAAATCCTATTTTTTATCAATTAAATCCATTTAGCCAATTTTGATTGGAAATTGCTAACATAAACGCAAGTCATCCTACATGGTGCAATCAATTTTGACATAGAGAATTTTTGTTAAATTTTCAATATCTATTTATTTATTTATTCTTTTCCTTTTATTTATTTTATTTCTCTTTCTTTTTTTCTTGTTTCCTTTCCTTCTTCCTCTAGCTAGTTGCACTAGGCCTCATTGACTAGCCAGAGGTGAGGGTCGGAGAGGTGGACCTTGCCTAGCCACTAGCAAGGCCGACCTCCCTTAGAATGGCAAGGTCAAGCCTTGGTAGGCACAGTGTCTAAGAAGTTGATTGACCGGCCCTTGCCTCTGCCAGTAGATGGCTAGAGTAAAAAAGGGAAAAAAAAAAAAAGAGAAAGAAAATAAAATAAATAATATAAAAATAATAGATTTTTATAAAATATTAAATATTTATAAAAAAAAAATTATCCATATTAGCACCGACCGCACTAGTATCCATGTCAACAATTTCTGGTCAAAATTGATCGAATTGACTGAATTAGCACAAATGCAAAAGGTTTAGGACTCTATTGGCAATAAAAATGGTTTACGACTAAACTGACATAATTACAATAAGTTCAAGACTTTTTAGGTAATTTTACCAATAGAACCAAGTACAAGATTTGGTGGTTGAGGAATTCTACATGGCTTTCTATAGCCTATACAACTTTGTGCTAGTCGAAAATTTCAACTGTTGTTTTTAGTTCTATCTTCAAAATTATGTGAAATTTACACATTAAACGTGTCGGTGTGATTTTCTAGGTACAAGCCATTGTAGTGACTAAGTCACTATAGAAATATGGTATGAACTACGAATACGCTATACAACAGTCTGTTATAGTGCCAAACAGTACGCTACAATGCTATGAACAATACCAATCACTACATGAACAATGTCATAAAAAGTGCGTAGGTCAATTTTTTCTTCATCTTCACGTGGAGCTTCAAATGCTTCAGATCTCTTGTCTTCGGGCTTTTCCACATGTTCTTTCAACTTCTTCACAAATCATACTTTGGCTCATCATCATCCAAACTATTTGAGTAATCTTCATCCTTTTGTCTCATATATTCTCTTATGAGTCTTTCAACTTTTAAAGCTTCATGATATTCGGTACCTATATCTCTAAAGACTAATAAGAGCTGGATATGATGTCAGAAGGATCAAAAGTGCTTCTTTCTAGACACTGCTACCTGAGGGCTTCAAGGGGCTTCTTTACTTCTTCCATGTCTGGAGCAACTTCCATATTTAATTTAGACGGCCTTTATCTTTTGGATGACTTATGAGAGCTTGTCAGAATATTAGTGGAACTTATGGAATGCCAAGTTGGGGTAAATTCCTAAGTTAGAGTGATGGGCTTTCTCTATCAAAACCTAGATTGAGTACAAGCTACAGTTCACTATGATTAAGAGGGTCATGTGACAATAGTCCTCCCCAAAGGAAATTGGCTTATGATACAAGTCAGGGAAAATGAAAATAAAATTTGTGACAAGTATTCTATCCCACACACACGGCCCTTCTACAGCCTCAAAATAAGGACTGTCTATTAGTCAATAGATTCCTTTTCATTTTTGTGACTCATATCATAAAAAAATTTAGGATGGCAGAATTATGATGCATAGGTTCCACATTGTAGCAAGTGCAAAGCATACTACTATGATCAATCAAAATATCCCTAGTTTTAAAAAATCATACCAAGCAAAAAAGAAAAGAGGAAAGAGTTTTAGGAATTCATGACAAACCACGCAATATTATTTTTTGGGAGAATGAGTTCTACCCCTTAACATTTACAAACATTGCCTTATATAGGCATAAAACGACCAATGAATATGAAAACACTATGGTCTTGTAGACCTTTTATGGTTGGCAATGGTCAATTATTTGCATCTATCGAGGCTCATATTGACAGACTTACATTTCTACTTCTAACAAACTCTTATCCCACTCAATATGCTACATAAACCTTCTCCATCAATTAAATTCCAATGCGGTATCTCTCTATCATCTCACTTTAACATCAATTAAGTTCCGGCAAAGTGTTATGCATTTTGTTGTTGATTAAATTCTGACAAAGCATAAACGTTCCTTCTGGTTCGTTGAGACTTCTATTTGGAATTGCTATAGATCACATCTCCTCCTAATAAATATCGAATATCGAATTTTGGTTAAAGGTATTACAGGGAAATATATCCTTGAGCTTTGACCAATCAGAAATGCCCCGACAATCAGTTTGTCAGTTCATTTGGTTCTCGTCGATCATAGGAATTGGTTGCACTTTCACGTAATTTAAGGTTGGGAAATTCCAGATTTTGAATTGGCTCGGGTCAGATTGCTTATGATCCCGCGATCCCTCGTTTGGTCCCTAGTAGAATGATGGATTTGCCTAAGCAGCTAGGTTCATCTGAACCCGGTCGCACGTCAGTCATCGTTTGTAGTAGCGGCAGATTACGACTGATGAATTTATTTTCTGTGCGCGTGCAAGTGGAGAAATAATTGATACTGAAACATTGGCACGCAGCCCAGTCTAGACGCCATCGGCGACCCGCTGATCGATCACCAAGAACATGGCCGGATACAGCCAAAGTGATCGGAGTAATGGCGAAAGCTTCCGTGTTTGAATTTTCATTCGTGTGACTAAGGTATGACCTGCTTTTTTTAAATAAATAAAAAAAGAGAAGCAGAAATGCATTACTAAGTGACATTTAAAGCTGTTACAGTAGTAGTATCCGCACACAACAAATCCAAAAGAGCATAGAGAGAGTTACTAACCCAATTACTAGGTATGACCTGCTTTTGACTCGACGGATTAAATTCGATGTTATGCCTGCATTGTTTATCGATGTGACCGAATCAGTGACACCAACAGACTTCGACTGCTCACGTTCGATCCGTGTAATTAAAAACTTCAGTTAAACGATCCGATTCATTTAAATTTGAAACGACAGTAGTGGCTCAGGGTCACCCCCTTTTTGCTTAGCATGATTCACGGGATACGCGAAGCCAAAAGCTTGTTGGCAAGCTCCTTGCCAACGAAACGACAATGACTTGACTGGAAACTGTGCACGAAGACGAAATTAGTTTTGTAATTTGCTTTCTGGTCCTATCCTTTTCCATCGTTTTATACATCACCAGTTGGAAACGAATCCTTCTACGGCACCCTAGGCAGGCTCCGACCGAGGTAAAGCCGAGGAGTTGGAGAAAACCTATTCACATTTTAAGATAATGACCTATCCATGCAATACATGATAAGCACAATAATAGTATAAACTGTCATTCGATGTCTATTCCAGTGCAAGGTAATTGTTTTAAAGCTCTACGCCTTATCCTCGTTGGCACTTCACATGCAATGTAATTATCCCCATCACTTCTTCAATGTCCAATCATTTCCGGCTGCATTGACATTTCACACAAAAATTTAAAACTACACTAGCAAAAATTGAAAAATTTAGACTGAGTTGACATCCATACACTATGTTTGGAACTAGATCGGTAACTCTTCCGGAAATCATCACTGCCGATGGAAATTTGAGACCATACAAACTAGCTCTTTTCTTGACAAGTCGTATGCGTTGCGATACTTATTTGGAAGTTGTGCTTTGATGTGGTTCCTAGTGTGAGTCTAGGAGATTCTTAATATGTGATTATTTTGATATAATAGGCTTAAGGTTTTGTTAATAGCCACATTAAGTTCTAAAATGTCATTAAGTGCCTTTGATAACAACTTACTACACACAACTCAATCCATTGTTTTATGTAAAACATCATCTAATGGGGTAAGTGAGGGAGACTTACTTAACTGGTAAAATAATAGAATAAACATCCTAATATCTTACAAATTATAGTAACAAATCACTTCAATTATGCACATTATTCCCATACTTGGTAAGAAAAAAAGTAAAACTTAAAATGTGGTCTACATATTAGGGGCGATCAAATCAAGGGTAGGTAGGTTTTAGACCTAACCCTATCCCTGACAATGTTATAATTGATTCCTCTTTTTTGGACCCCATACCCTACCCCATTTGCACTAAATTCTATTTTGGAACCTACCCTCCTCTGAATTTCATCTCTCACATCAACACTTTCACATGAATCATGCTTGTAGGACCTTGGAAGTTCAAACTCACTGCAACAAAATTAATCTACCCTATCCCTGACAATGTTATAATTGATTCCTCCTTTTTGGACCCCATACCCTACCCCATTTGCACTAAATTCTATTTTGGAACCTACCCAATTTTTTGGATATGATTTCAGGATCTACCCTATTTCTACTAGTACCTGTTTTACAACCACCTAATATTTTATACGGCTTTGAATTTTACATTAATATGTGAAAAAAGTAATCCTCTGAATTTCATCTCTCACATCAACACTTTCACATGAATCATGCTTGTAGGACCTTGGAAGTTCAAACTCATTGCAAAAAAAATCCTCCCGAATTTCATCTCCCCATCAACACTTTCTCATGAATCATCTTCTCCTTGGAAGTTCAAACTCATTGCAACAAAATTAATCTCCCATGCTCTCTCTCTCTCTCTCTCTCTAGTCATGAAGAGAGAGACGACAAACAAAACATCTAAGAAAAAGTGAGCATTTTTTGAAAGAGAGATTTTAGATTTTTTTTTCATTTTTGCTTTACACCTAAGAACACCGCGTCCTTTTCTCTTTTGGATATGCAACATCGTCACAACCGTGAGCCGGCAATGGACTATGCAACCGTGAGTTGGTGAGGGAAGGAAGCGAGCAAAGAAGAGGAATGATGAAGGAAAAGTGCGTTGCAAAAAGGAAAACACAGTTTTGAGGTTAGAAATCAGGGGAAAAAAGATAGGGTTTTAGACTTTTGGGCTTATGAAACCAGTTCCCAAATCAATTCCAAAACAGGTCTAGTCAATCTAGTTCTCGAGTGGGTACTCACTCAAGGTTAGAAATCAGGGGAAAAAAAGATAGGGTTTTAGACTTTTGGGCTTATAAAACCAGTTCCCAAATCGATTCCAAAACAGGTCCGGTCAATCTAGTTCTCGAGTGGGTAATTCACTCAAAACCAAGAATCGAACCTGTTCAAACCAACTCCAAATTTTGGAAACCTGTTCCTAGACTAGTTTCAATGGGGATCGATTCCTGAACCTATTTTTCAGGTGGACCAGTCTCGTTTTTGAGTAGATCCGATCCAGTTGCATACCCTTACTATATATGTTATGAGATAATACTCAAAGGCTACGTTTGGTGCCTATTTAAGACATGATAAAATCGAATATAATAGGGATATAACTTGGATAAAATTATCTCATGGAGTAGGTGTGATAAAAGTGGATAGAGTCTCCACTATCCATACTAGAAAAGTTATTTTTCTCAAATAATAAGCTTCTTAAATCAATAAAATTAAAATTATATCTCAATGTAAAAAATATTTGAATTCTAGTATAAGAAATTCAAAATTACAAAAATTACAATTCAGCTATTTTAATTTAATATTAATTTTATTTAAATATTCGAATTTAATTATATCTTATAATATAAATTCAATATAAATATATTTGTATTGATAACATATTTTAGAATTTTATGTGCATTACTATAGTTTACTATTTACTAAAAATTTATTAGAGAATGATAGAAGGAAAAAATAGAAAAAAGGAAAATAATTAAGGAAAGAGAAGGGAAAAAAGGCATATAAAATAAAGTTGGCACGAGTGTCATGAGAGATTTTCACCATCTCTGTTTGTGAATTTTTATGTTTATTTACATTGATGTATTGTTATACCAAATAATGTATATAATATTATGTAAATATAACTGATTTTCAATCCGCAATTTACCAAATAATGAATAGGATATGAAGAAATCTTATTATATGCAGTCCTATCATATATAGAAATCCATACAATTAAACACAGCCAAAGATTTTAGCACTTCATTTTCAGTAATTTTTTACATTTATTTTTCAATTTTAGCAAACGAACCCTTAATCTACATTATTTCTTATTGAGTATAAGAGATTCTGTGGTTCCGTGGAATTTGTCTTTTCTAAAAACAACTCTTATCACCATGTCTAACGTGACACACATGATCCGAATTGTTCTCCTCCTAGACCGTACTCTGGCGAAACTGTGGATTAGAAATATAGACAACTGTCCACCTTTAAGTCTATGAAAGCGACATAATATTTTCCTTTCGTACTTTTTCTTTTAGCATAATTGTATATTTTTCCGAATTTTTGTTCCTTTAATATTCAAAATCTTAAACTTATATATAAATAACATATTTATCCTCAGTTAAAATTTCTATCTATAAGAACCATTAAAAACGACATTGATAGAAATAGAATTTTTTTGACTGAAAATTCATAAAATGGAACCTTGATGGACATGTAAATAGAAGTTTGGGTTTTTTTTTATCACAAGAAGAGATTTAGGAGAAATGTGTCACAGTAAACATAATTTAAAATTTTTAATTTCACAAAAATGTTCACGGTAAATTTAGGATTCTTTGTGGCTTTTTCTTTACTTCATTTTTTCCTTTTTTGCAATCATTATGATTCATATTCTTCTTGTTCTTCATTTATTTAAATATTTCTTCATAAATAGCCATGTTTGGCTATACCGAATGATAAACATTTATCAAATATCATGTTCACTTAACAATATTTATCATGTCTCCATGCCAATTGTAAACTTTGCTGATTTAATTACTCTATAAAATGTTTCGTCCATAAGCTATGAAGTCAAAATAAAAGCTATCAATCAGTTGGAACTAGAAAAAGTAGCCCATTTGTTTCTTTATAACATAAAAAAGCTACTCCCTATTCAAAGTGACACCGTTATTGTTTAGTAGACATAAGAAAATATTAAACATTAAAAAACCGAACAGATATCTTGAAGATTTTAATTGCTTTTTTGACATGATATAAGACGGATTGCTATTAATTGTATGCAGCTGTTATTTTATTTGTATTTTCACCCTTTTGACCCTCAAGAAAATTATATTAAAGGCGCTTTAAATATTGTGGCCAATAAGAAGAGGTAGAAGATAAAAGTTTTTAAGGAAATTTGCAGCCATTTTCTTTATTAATCTAAAATTAGAGATATCCATAATCATTTTTCGACTTTAAAAAAAAAAAAAAAAATTGTGCTTGAGATAATAGATGTGGCTTTTTGTTTTTGAAGTACTTGATTTTTATCCATAGTCATTCGAACGGTGCGAATTTATTTTTATTTTTTTGGCTTTTAAAAAAGAAAATTTATTTATGTAAATTTAACCAAAATATCCTTGTAATTAGGCAGACGTCACTATTGATATAACATGTTCCTATAGTGAATTTATAAAAGCTAATACAAATTGAATTTTTTATCCATAGTACAGTGCGAATTATTAATTATTACTATGTTGGCTGGGGCCGTCCTCGAGCCCAGACATTCAAGTCCATGTGAATCTCATTGGACAGGTCATTGGTAATAACTTATTTTTCTTTCCTTTGACTTTTTCCTTATTTTCATAATATAAAAAGACCATAAAATTTCTTTTATTAATAGAAAATTCACGACCCATCTTGTAGCATTAATTGAAAAGTGCTTTTCAATATTAATCAGCAAATAATGGAAATTGAACTCTCACATGACGCGTACGCCACATCCACCTGGTTATATCTACCGAATCTTGACCTAACTCATATTCTAGGTAATACATATTTGTACAATAAAAGCCTTATCATTTTCATTTTTAAGAAAAACATGCAAGAATTTCTCATGAGTATAGACCATAAGGAGTTTTAACAGGGCACCTGGTTAATACATGTATGATAGAAATCATTCAAGTAGCTAGATAACTAATGAATCGATGCATCAAGCAAGCAAGACCCGCAGTCAGCCTCAACCTCAACGAGTGCTTGGGGAAAACAGAGAGCCTCTAGTGAGACATATTAACCCAAAAGAGTAATAAATTAAGTGCAAGACCCAAAGTCTCGATTTCAATGTCAATAATCCATCAGTAACGGGCCGAGGTCCCAGTTCGATAGAGGTAGTTTAGCACAGTTCCAACCGAAGGCCCTCATACCAAATCCATGATGGACAAAATTTCCGACTCATTATGATTGATTCAATATTGGTTGTGGAGCGAATTCCCCATTCGGCATCATTGTTAGGAAATCTGATTAGATCAATGCCCCATTTCACATCAATAATTCAATGTCAATAGACGGGCCGAAGTCCCAATTCGGTATCCGGGTCGAGTGGAAGCCCCAGTTCAGTATCAATCTATATAGATCCAAACATGTTCTTATCAGTTAAAACGGATAAATATTTCAACAAAATAATTTAGTGGTCAGTTGATGGCCAATAGAGGGAAATGGGTCTGAGCTATTTATGTCCTGGACTAGAAGAAAATGGGCTAAAGCCCATTGGCTTCTTTGATAAGCGGAGGACGGGGCCTCTGGCCCGTTTCTTTTTCTTTTATCTTTTGCTTTTTGTTCTTACTCTGAGCATCTCTAGGATCATATCTAATGGCATACTTGAATCCTTCTTTTTAAGTTTATATCATTGCATACATACAAGACATTCTCCTTGGTTTCCTTCAATTGTCAGGGCATACTTTATATCAACATACTTGAATCCTTCTTTTCAAGTTCATATCTTTATGCATAGATACAAGACATTCTCTTTGGGTTCAATTGTCGGGCATACTTTATGTCAACCCTTATTCCGTGATATTCCAGTCCAATTTGATTTTCACATTTTCTATAATGTGATCTCTATTAGAAATTAAATTTAGTATATCAGCGTCGTGTCACTACGTACAAAATTTATGATGTTACAATTAGTATTTTATAAATTAATAGTGTGTGGGTGTGTGTATATATAAATTAAACTAAATTTGGAATGTCATATGTTGTGAGATGCATGTGAGACCAATTTGAGACCCATCATCTCAAATTATCTGAATTTAATCTAGCATATAAACCACACTTGACAGTAGAATACATTTTAGCCAAATTGCCAAGCCTTCTTAAGTGATCAAAGCCCTCTACTTTCCCGGCCAGCATTCACCTTAGCTACAAGCCAGCCCCTCCGACCTCACCGTCGAGGGGGAGGAGGTGTGGCCATGACGAGCCCTAGCCGAGATAGAGGCTCAGATCAAGCCCGCGTCTTGGATTTCATGCTCGGCAACACTAAACCTGAGCCCTAGACCTTGAATCGAGGACATGCTTGAACTTGAATCTGAGATATGAGGCTCGAGAACACTGGCCAAGCTCGAGCTCGACAAGGCGAGCACGATTCACGGCCACACGAGTGGAAACCAGCGGCATAGGTGTCATCCAAGATTAGAGGTGTTGTGGTGAGATCGATGGCTAGGCGTAGCAAAAGTGGAGGTCACAACTATGGCCAAGGGCGGATGCAACACGATCGTTTGTGGTGGCGATGGTCCTCGTGCGGTGGCTACCCATGGTATCGTTGGAGGTGGCGGAAGAGCGATGTGGACAAACAAAGGAGAAGGAGAGGGTAGTTGTATCATTGTCAGGCTGAGATATAAGATGGACTTGTTATACATCGACCGTGGGATAGTGCAGGGTTACCGCACCCATCGCCCCCGTGCAAAAATCAGATAAAAGTATATGTAATCCACCAATCGAAAAATCTGTTGGACGAAAATATAGGCCTTTGCCCTTAAGCTAAGCTTTTGAGAACTACTTTAGCAAAATGACTATGCAATTATTGCATAATTGGACAGAGTGAGTGGCGGATGAAAACCACAGAATAACATATCGGGATCCCTAACTTTTTAACTTTTCCTAACAAATATATAAAGTGTAGTTCTGGAAACAACAAAAGAAGAGACAAAAGGGTCTTTATACATATATAAATCTACATATGTCGACACGTATTTCTTCGGCAAAGCATTGAACATGGTTTATCAAGAAAGATGCTTCCCATGAGGAATATCTCCGTCCCACAACAGGCCAGAGAATGACAGGTGAACGTGAGCTGGACCTCGAGCTAACGTTGCACCACCAGATCGTACCGAAATCGACCCAAGAAGGAGAAAATATTTAATCTTTTCGTCGCCTTGAGGATGCGTGCTTGTTCTTGTTTTCCGAAAGGGAAAGTGATTGGAGAGCCGAAACAATCTCAATGTGCTCTATTTAGATAAGATGCTTGGCAGGAAAGCGACTTCCCGGACCGCAAACGAGGCTTCTCGCCTTTTTTTTCTCTCGTCATCTCCATTTACGAACTCGATCAGTTGACAATTTGAGAAAAAGTGCATATAAACGTTCGTGTTTTGATGAGCACAAAAGAGTGAGAGGCTATTAGAACACACAAAACGTTTGGTATTTTCCCATTCAATACCATAAATACAAATTTCTAGGACTAAATTTAAAGTGGTATTTGTTTTTGAATGTCGAAAGGACAACATCGTTTTGAAATGCAACAAGATCATCTCATTACATTAGACCCATTTAGGATTATTATAAGAGAAAAATTCATTTGGTCATTTGAATATATTCAAATTAAAATTCAGAAAAACTAGCTTCCACCTTTTACACCCTATAACCCTTCTTCATTTTTGGTTCAAGGCATCTTAAGAAATTTTAGAATTTATTGTCTGCCATTTCTTCTAAAATGTTATAGTGATTTCGTCCATCCTAATGCACATTTTTTAGAGAATAAAGGGAGAGAAATACAAAAATTGCAACAAATGAATGAATAATTTCTTTAGGACTCATATAATAGGTTTACTCAGGAAAATTATCTAATCACTCTAAAACTATTATACGAAAGTCAATTCAATCATAATTTTTTAATTTTTTTAATTCAATCCTAAAATTTTCATTAAATATTAATATAGTCATTTCAATCAATTTTTATCAGAAATCTCTAGCAGTGCAATTTAGTAGAATTTTGCATAAAGATTTAAAACTAAATTAATAAAATTGAAAAGTTTAGAACTTAATTAGTATATCTATTATATGTTTATAAGGGATTAGCTAATTTTTTCGTTCGGTGTGTTTCTAGGAATATCTCGCTACCAAAATGATGCGGAAGCACTAGGATCAATCAATATCAGACACGCTACGAATGCAACCCAATCAAGATCAAAAGGCAATTAGGGTTAGTGCACCTTCTTGCTCGATGTCACGGCGACACGTGGCATGTGATGATGGAGTCCACCATTGACCTTAGGGGAACTAAATGATTCTTAAGATCACCCTTGACGGTTCATACTGGAATCTGAGCTGGGATAGTAAGGACGTCATTGTAATAAATTTACCCACCAATCCAATTCTCTCGTATCTTCTTTAGTAATTAAACGTACAAACCTTTCGCATAATTATAATTTAAAATATTTTCGCATCATTAAAATTTACCATTTAATTAATACATAAGTTTTTTTTTTTTTTTTTTATCTTCTTTCACATGCATAAAAATCGTATTTTGAGCTATTGAGGCATATGCTCGTGGGTATCACATATATATTTTTTTTCTTAGTTTGGCTAAACACAAAAATTTCATATATATATGTATAGTTTGGCTAAACACAAAAAGTTCATATGATATATATCTATAAATGGTCCGATAAATATTTTATAAAATCTTTCTTCTCTTGCCTTGCCTTTAAAGTAAATAAGCATTTCTTTATCTTTTTCATATGCATGAAATTGTAAGCTTTTGCTGATATGCTCGTGGGTGTCACAGACTTTTTCCTAGTTTGGCTAAAACATATAAAGCTCATATAATATATATCTATAAACGGTATGATACGTATTTAAAAAAATAAAAATAAAAATAAAAATAAATCATCTATGCAAATGGCATAATTTATGAAGGCGAACAAAAAAAAAACTAACGAATTTTCCTCGCTTCTCGTTTGTCCTTCGTTGAAAGCACTTATGCTTATGTCTTTTTCCTCCTTTTGATCTTCTGAAAATGTACATTATTCAAGTACCTGCATGCAATACTACCTATCAACTATAGAGCTATATAATCTAGAATGAACATGAAAGTCCATCTCGATTCTAAGATAACAGAAGTTTAAAATCCGAAACAAAGAAAGATAACGAGAAAAAATGGAAATCAGAGCATCTGATTCCCACCCTTTGTGGCTTTTCTGCCTTGAGTATTATTTCCATTGCTTCTTGACTAATGACTACGAGTTCGGCCAGTTCATGCCGGGCGGTTGGAACTGCCGCTGGAAGTCACCATCCCCGATTGGGTTCTCGAGGAACATGTGCGGATGGAACGGCTCACTGTTTTGTGGGATCTGATGGAGCAAAGAGACGAAAGAGTTGCGGTCATCCATGCCATTGCCGCCACCATTTTGATCGTGATGGCCACCCTCATATCGCTTACCCGAGATCGCCGATCCATCCTCGCTCCAGTACTGCACCGGCGCAGGGCATCCGCGTCGTGATTCATCGCTGGTGGCCATGGCCGAGTGGCTGATTGAGACGTCCGGTTTCATGGTTGAGAAAGGCAACTGATGAGAAATTGAAGTGCTGTGGATGGTTTCCGGCAACATTCCCTCGAAGAAGGCCCCATCGTTATTCCCAGGTAACGTGGAGCTGTAGTTCACGCCCCTTGATGCCGGTGGATTCATGTTCAGCGGAGCAAAGTTCTCGTTCCTGGGCTCGACCAGTCGGACCGGACTACTTTTCTTGTAAATCCGGCATAGTACCCAGTCATCAAGCTAATACACAAAACAAGCAAATTCGCACCCGACTTTATCAATACTACTATATAAGGACATGCGAAGCTACCAAGAAAAGATATACCAAATTTCCTTACACGCAAAGAGCCTTTTTTGCTTGCCGAATCCGCCTTAGGAGGCTTCGGAGCTGAATTGCCATCCGTGAAACGGTATTCATGCATGATCCAGTCGGTCTTAGTCCCTTTCGGAGGCTTCCCGCGATAGAAAACGAGCGCCTTCTTAACACCGACCTTGCATTTGCCAGTCGAAGCAAAAATAGGCTTATCAGTACCGGTGGCTTTCCAATACCCAGATGTCGCAGCCCGATTTGGCCGTGCTCCATTCGGATATTTCCGATCCCTGGGGCTGAAGAAGTACCACTCATGCTCCCCAAATATGGCCTTACCTGAAAGTTCGGAATTTAAAGGAAGATTCAGTGCAAAGATTTACAAGAATATAAAGATGAACCGAGCATGTACTGGTAACTAATTACTTGGCAGCTCCCAAGGGTCGAACTTGTAAAGATTGATCTCAGCGATGATCGAAACTGGAAGCGGCTCCAAGGCAACCTTCTTTCCGAAGGTATTGAACCACTAATTCCTCATCTGTGGGGTGGAACCGGAAGCCGGGCAGCAAGTGCAGATGTTGTGAACTCGTTGGTGAATTCGTGCTCGCCATCGAAGATAGAACCGATGATGCTTTCTTTGAAAATCCGGGTCAGAAAGTCTTCCACTTTAAATAGAAGAAAACCAAAGTGCACAAGAATAGGAAGAAATTGGAGAAAGTTTGTGATGAACTATTGACATATGATTTTGGAAGAGAGGAGATCAACTGAAAGGAAAGAGAGAGATGAGCAGTGGAGATGGTATGTTTTATGAGTTGTGACAAAGGAATTCGCTGCCTAGGTACTGATCAAATAGCACATCGGACGACGGTGACGCGACACATGTAACTCCTAAGCCGGTAGCTCGCCGACACGTGGTGAGGCTGGAGAGATTGGGGACCACAGGGGAGGCATATGGGACCAAAATGGAGGAAGCACAGGTTTTGTGGGGGGGTCGGAGGTTTTGAACTGCCTGTACGCCTTTTGCTGTCATGCCTTTCTTATGTAATAGCCACCATCTCACAGCCACATAAAGATAAAATATAGAAAACTCAAAAAAAAAAAAAAACAAAAGAACCGGAAGACTTTTGGGATTAGAGAAGGTCTCAAGTAGCTTTGACTCTAGGAATCATTGAACATGAACGAAAGACTAACGTTCGACATGAATTGACATGCGATGCCACCGGAAAACAGAGCATAGTAAGGAAATTCGAGACACTAAGCGCAAAGGTATCTCTAATATTATCAAACCATAGGATGTTTTGATAAGCCTTTGTAACAAATAATTCCAATTTCTATTGGACATACAATAACACATCAACGGTGATTTGACTTTTCTTTTTTAAACTAAAATTACCCAGATCTTCAAACACGACACTAAACCTTTATCATACACAAAAGGAAGATAACATAAGTGTTATGATGTATAATTAGTGGGGAAAACCACAATTTTTGTGGCAAATTTTTAGCCATTGTGAAAATTTTGAACAATAAGTAATACAGGCTTAGTTTAGTAATTTCAGACATGTATTATTGACCAAGTTGCTTCCTTTCCTAAATTCACCAATGAACCAAGCCACATAAAGATAAAATATAGAAAACTCAAAAAAAAAAAAAAAAAAAAAGAACCGGAAGACTTTTGGGATTAGAGAAGGTCTCAAGTAGCTTTGACTCTAGGAATCATTGAACATGAACGAAAGACTAACGTTCGACATGAATTGACATGCGATGCCACCGGAAAACAGAGCATAGTAAGGAAATTCGAGACACTAAGCGCAAAGGTATCTCTAATATTATCAAACCATAGGATGTTTTGATAAGCCTTTGTAACAAATAATTCCAATTTCTATTGGACATACAATAACACATCAACGGTGATTTGACTTTTCTTTTTTAAACTAAAATTACCCAGATCTTCAAACACCACACTAAACCTTTATCATACACAAAAGGAAGATAACATAAGTGTTATGATGTATAATTAGTGGGGAAAACCACAATTTTTGTGGCAAATTTTTAGCTATTGTGAAAATTTTGAACAATAAGTAATACATGCTTAGTTTAGTAATTTCAGACATGTATTATTGACCAAGTTGCTTCCTTTCCTAAATTCACCAATGAACCAAGCCACATAAAGATAAAATATAGAAAACTCAAAAAAAACAAAAAAACAAAAGAACCGGAAGACTTCTTGGATTAGAGAAGGTCTCAAGTAGCTTTGACTCTAGGAATCATTGAACATGAACGAAAGACTAACGTTCGACATGAATTGACATGCGATGCCACCAGAAAACAGAGCATAGTAAGGAAATTCGAGACACTAAGCGCAAAGGTATCTCTAATATTATCAAACCATAGGATGTTTTGATAAGCCTTTGTAACAAATAATTCCAATTTCTATTGGACATACAATAACACATCAACGGTGATTTGACTTTTCTTTTTAAACTAAAATTACCCAGATCTTCAAACACCACACTAAACCTTTATCATACACAAAAGGAAGATAACATAAGTGTTATGATGTATAATTAGTGGGGAAAACCAATTTTTGTGGCAAATTTTGTTTTGAACAATAAGTAATACAGCAGTTTAGTAATTTCAGACGTGTATTTTGAACCAAGCCACATAAAGATAAAATATAGAAAACTCAAAAAAAAAAAAAAAAAAAACAAAAGAACCGGAAGACTTTTGGGATTAGAAAATAGCTTCATTGAACAATAATGAATAATGCGATGCCACCAGAAAACAGAGCATAGTAAGGAAGAGACACTAAGCACAAAGGTATCTCTAATATTATCAAACCATAGGATGTTTTGATAAGCCTTTGTAACAAATAATTCCAATTTCTATTGGACATTAGTTTAAACTAAAATTACCTGTAAACACAACACTTTCAGACATAACATAAGTGTTATGATTATAATGAAAACCAAATTTTGTGGCAAATTTTTAGCTATTGTGAAAATTTTGAACAATAAGTAATACAGGCTTAGTTTAGTAATTTCAGACATGTATTATTGACCAAGTTGCTTCCTTTCCTAAATTCACCAATGAACCAAGCATGCCAAAGAAGAATTTACCAACTTCATCGACTAGTTTTTAACTAAGAAATTAATGGTTGGAATGCGGGCTTTGTTTTTATTTGAGTGAATAATGGATTCACTATCATTCAATTTCATTAGTTGACTACACCCGTAAATCTTGCATTGCATCGCAACCAAACCATAGGAATTTTTTGCACCGATTTCGTTGCTTCTCATTTGTGATTACTTCCACGAAAACTCGAAAAAAAGGGGGAAATCAGAATAAGGAAAGAGAAAGAAAACAAAAGAAAGGAGAAGTAAATAGACTGTAAAATGACATGCGTGACCCTCAACGTACTCTAAATTACTAGAGTAATTTATGAACTTTGAATATCCACTCCAAAACTTAAGCTAATATGTGACGGAAGGGAGCACGCATGTGTATATATAAAAAGCATATAAACCCCATAAACAAGTGATTCACGTACAAGAATGACCTGCTCACGTGACATAAACCGAGGCAAAGTCTAACTCCAACAACATGTTGAAATCTTTGTTCACAAATCTTGAACTGATAGATAAAAGGAGATTGTGTGCACATATGAAAAGCAAAATTTTACAGAGACACAACGTGGAATCCCATTAATCTAAAGGAACTCACTTAACCACTCATAAGTCTTGAGAGAATTCGATTTCATCAGGGCTTATGAAAATCAAAATAGCAAAGGAACAAGTTCAAATTTCGCTTCTTTAGAAAGATTTCCAACGTCTTCAAGGGGGGAAGAAAAGCAAGAGGAGTTCGTCTAATTAATTACCTCGGGGTGCGTGTTAATTCTGATGCGAACCCGCTTGCCTGAGATCGAATCCAAGAAGCATCAGGCCGTCAAAACGAGAAGTCGAAGTCGAAGTCAAAGTCAATGTCGACTGCTTCAACACTGTGCGATCTGATCTTCTTGCTTTTATATTCGGTTCTCGGTTTGCAGCGTCGGGCCGTTGGCGATGATTATCTCATCGTGGCGTTTGTCTGATACAAATTACAATTAAACATATCCAATCAACTGCTCATTGCGAATTCGAATCGCCATCCAGAAAGAATCGGTCGAAAGCAAGTTTGAAGATTTAATTTAATATGGTTTAGTTGAATGTTATAATCTTTTTTCGAAAAACTTACGTGAATTTTTAAATGCATTATACTTTACGAGATCTGCAGAAACGAAAGCTTGATGATCAATCAAACAGTGGAATATTCTACGTAATGATTCTTTTAATATCTTCGAATATTTTACATGCCAGTTAGGCATATAAAATACATTAATCGTAACTACTTTCTCAAGGAGGGCAGATATGTTCAAAATTGGAGTACATGTTTCAAGATTTTAGTTCGTCCATTTCTTTTTATAATGTTCTGTTGGTTATCACGTAATTAATTATTAAGGATAAATAAGCATTAAAATCTATTAATATGTTATTTATATATTTTGTTGTTATTTCTATAATTATGTTTCTATTTGTACTCTTTCTTTGATTAGTCATTCTTATAAATACATATCATACAACTCTAATCGGGTTGAGCCACCATAAGTACTTCATCGTTATTTTATTTTCGACTCTAAATATTAACATGTAATCAGAGTAAGAGATTCTAAATTCTAATTTTTCCAAACCCCAATTTGCCTCCCTATTTGCATATTTCCACAAAGGCCAAAGTCTTGCCCACTCGTGAGGGGAAATGTTAAAATATTTAAATAATAAATTACACATTCACCTAAAAACTTAATTTTTTAGAACAATTCATAGTGGTCTTATAAAATTTCATTAGGTCAGCATGTTAAATCATTTACTATTCCAGATTTATTTGTCATTGTGCTTCATTTGATCAAATATAATGTTATAATAGTTAAGTAAACATTTATAGCTCTTTGCATCTGTCAATGATCATGCAGCTCAAATACAAGATGGAAACGCACTGGATGTTGACACGTGAGCCAACTATTAAAGCCTATTCTACCCATCTTTTTTTTAGTATGCATATAGGTAGTAATCAATAGATCAATTTACGAATATATAGTCTTCCTCGTCGGATTTGATGACATATCATTTGTTATTAATATTATTTTTCAGTAAAGCGAACAAATCATTGAAGAGATTCTAAAAAATAATTATTTATGGCTAGAGTCATTATCAAAATTAAAGTGTATGAAACTCTTTCATTGAATCACACTATAAATAAGTTATTCTAAAATCCGGGTGACAATATTATTTGTTCATTCCCGTTCTCTTTACGGTCAAGTAGCTTTCAGTTACAGTTTCTATTATAAAAAATACACACACAAATAAAAGAGATGGTAATTATTTTGCCAAGGTTGGATCTTCTTGAAATTTTGATGAACTTGAAGACATTGAAGGCTTTTGAGAGTTCTGAGTGCGGGGGCACTACAGCTATGAGGTAATTGTTAAACCCTTAATTTTCGTACGCATGATTATTATGCTAATCTTCTTTGTATCATTCCAATTTTATCATATGTCTACAAACAGACAACTTTGGCGGAATGATAGCTGCATATGAACTGTTCAATCTTGCAAGTGGTAGTAGAAGTAGGACTTCGCAGTTAGTCCGAGACTCCTGTTAAATATCTTTGATGGGCTTGCAAAGGCCAAGGATTTCAGGTTAAGAAAGATCTATGAATTTTCCATACAAGTTTGACTTTCAAATCACTTAACTTATGCAAATCTAAGTTAAATTGGTAGGTATGTAAAATGTGTAAGTTATTCATAAATAATAGATAACTCTTGGCCGACAAATCACAGAATTTGAATGAAGAATGTGTATGTTATTCATAAATAATAGATATCTTTTTGCCAACAAATTACAGAATTTGAATGTAGAAAGTGTAAGTTATTCATAAATAATAGATAACTCTTCCCCAACAAATTACAGAATTCGATATTTGTAATGTATGTAACGTTTAACTCTTTGACATGATTTTTTTATATTCAAACTAACGGATACCCAGCTTCTTATTTTAATTTATTTTATTGGCCTAATTCATAAATACCAACTTTATGTAGATTTCAAAGCAGCCAAACCTAATGATATGCAACGTCAGGCAAATTTCCCTCTCATATGGACCCTCACCTTCGTTCATTGATGTCAACATTCTCGAAGGAAAGGGTCGATATGAGGTGAGAAAGTGCCAAATTTCAGATCTTATCGTTTGGTACTTTCGTACGTATTGCTTCCGCTTGGAGATCATACTGTCTGCATTAGGCAAAGCCACAAGATATGCTTCTTTTTTTATACATTGTTGGGCATGACGTTGCCAACTTGTCACTGATCAATGAGCTGTAATCTCAAATCAGCCGTATCTAATGCTCAGCGTGTGGTCCATCTTCTCTCCTTGTTTCTGCTTTACAATTACACATTATGAGAGAAGATAAGCACTAGCGAGGCTAGCATAGACATATCATATTTGTCTCGACAATAGCATTTACGAGACTCTGCCAACTCAATTCTTTATTGGGTGTGGTCGGCTTTATTTGGATCCTTGGTGTTGGTCTCCTCACCGTAAAAGGGAGTTTGCACTCCTACGATAGTCTCCAAGGCCTGCCCGTTTGCTTGTAGTGATGGTGGGCTTTATAGATGCGTTCTTTATTTTAATATATTTTTTATTTTAATATATCAGTGTCTGCAAACCTCATACTCTTAATTCTCCCTCTATCTCTATCTTCCCTAAGGAGAGGGAATACTCTATTGTTATTTTACATCCCAGTGATCTCAAAATCCAAACAAGAACCAAGATGAAATCTTTTAAATACTTGTTTAGGTCCAGGCTTTTATTTCACGCACACCAAATATTAGCGGAGCGTGAGTTCATTCCAATCAAGAGAGTAGAACACGTCTTGTTGCACGAAGAAGACAAACACGTTCATCACACTAACAATTTCACAATATCCGCATTAAAAGCCTAATTTTTAAGACACCGTACGGATGAATGTATTTGCTTTCAATGCTTCTCTTGTGGGCATGAATCAATGCTCTGGTAATTACTCGGTATGCCTCGTCGCGTTTTGCACCAAAAGTTCGAGCAATATCTTCCCACGCCAATAACCAGAATCTCATGGTACAAATTATAAGGTAAGAACAACCGGGGTTGTGATGCATGTTGTTAGAAACCTAACAGGAGAACAAAGCATCTTTACCAACATGGCACTAGAACAAAGTATTAGGTTTCGTAATATGATTTGAGAGAACATTAGGTGCACAATTTTGCTCATTCACATGCATTACTTCCCCCATTGCTCACGGAATTATTGTATTGGTGTTAGTTAAGATAGATTTGAAGTCCACAAGTATGATCATAACCACATAAAAAATTGGCCTACTTAACTTTTGAGTTTCAAAATATTGAGAATTTGATAGCTTCCCCAAGATAAGGTAGGAAATGCTAAGAAAGGAACAGATATCGTGGATGAATGTTGGACCACAGATGGGTCTACTTATTTATTCATTTCCAACTTGTGCCCTTCAGTAAATTTGCTATAGAAGTTGCTAAGCCAGAAATTGAAATTGAGGATGCATCAAAAATTTTAAAATTTATTATGAAAGTGCAATCAAGTCTTAAAATTTTTAAATAGTGCAATCCAATCCTACAACTTACTATATTGATGCAACCGATTGCTTCTATTAATTTAGTTTAATTCAAATAACGGAGAATTTTGATGTGATTTTTTAATTTTTCGAAGAGAGAACCATCATCAATCAAATTTGTCCACTATCATCAATGCTTAACTTCATGACTATAACGATTTGGTCTGATGAGGGTAGGGAGTGTAAGCCGAGGTCAAAGGACTCGAACCTAGCAAGCTTCTTGGATGTTAAAGGAAAGGAATAAACCAAATTGTAAACTAAATGGGATAAAAAAGCAATTATATGATATGTGTGCGCACGCGTGTGTGTGAAAACTAAAATTAATTCGTGAAAGTGTCTTTTGACGTGATGGCAATGCTTAGACTTGAAACTCCAAAATAAGTATGCATAGGTGGGAGCACTCCCAAGATGGATGGCCTCTTGAAAAGGTGCCCGCTTATGTGCCAAAGAATAAAACCGTAAGGTTTAATATGAGATGAGTCAAAAAAAAAAAAAAAACAATACCTTAATGAGTCAATTAGGGGTTACCATGCCGCTCCACCGATGGTAGCGCCATTGCAAAAGTATTGGTGGAAGGATGGTCGAGCCTCCAAGTGGTGGCTTTAGATTTTTTGTTTTTTTTATATTTTTATTAGTTTTTCTTTTTTTAGTCCTTTTTTTCTATTTTCTTCTCAAACTTTGATGTATTTTTCTTATGTTTTGCGGCACCATGTGTTTCAAGAAAATAATTTTAAAAATACAACGTTATCTTTTTCATTTAATCTAATGAGACGAAGTTAATAGAAGGACTTCATTGCATCATGTGACAAGTTTTAGGGATTTGATTGCATCATTTGAAAGTTTTAGAGCTTAGTGGCATTTTTACAATTAATTTTAGGACTTTTGATTTACTTATTCTTAAATATTATTAACAAATGAGAAGTATTAAACCGCATGTTTCTCCCTTGCTTCTAATGACAAAATGTTATATGACCTTCAAATCACTTATTTAGAAAAATAGATAAATGGTCTAAGTCACCCAAATAGATAAAATTCACATAAGAGTTGTTCACTTTAAAGATTCAATAAGAAAGATAAATATTGTGTTTCCACCTTAGTGGGTTCATGTATTGACTCACCATATCAGAATACGTGGCAGTCTCCAAAGTTTAGATAAGTCATTCTAAATCCTTCCAATGTCTAGTCGCAACAATAAGAAGGATTCATATCAAAAGCAATAGCTAAATCGTCATGGAAACCACTCTGACATAAAAACAAAGAAAGTGGCTACCTAAACCAAAAAGAGAAAGGACAATAAGAAAATTAATCTGCCTTCCATTAACCGCACAATTTATGACAGATTTACACTCATTCACTTTGAGTTGATGCGCTACGTCCTTTCACCAAATGCGCCTTGCATTAAACGGGCGTGAACACATACATCTTGCAGGCATGAGGAGCAACAAGTGCAGTCAAATGAAACCTCACGCTCTTTGAGACAAATGAATGCTGCCATAAAGAATAGTGTCTCAGAATATGCATTGAATTTGACAGATGATCAGTACAAACTAGAGATCAGGAAAGTTTAGTCGAAGAGGATCCATTGGATTACCTTCCAGACATCTCTGACGATGACCGCTTGCGACGGGGAGAGCCCGATTTCCCTCCATCCAACCGTTATAGGGGCCCTGACACCGCTTCTGTTCCACAACACTATCACCACTCTTCTTCTTGACAACGGTCCGGCCCAGACCTTCATGATGCAGATGACAGCAGAAAGAGACGATCGTGCCGCCGAGGTTTACCATGCCATCAGAAACTCTAATGCTTAGAAAACATCAAGTCACAATAGCCATTTTCTGGATTTGAAAGACGACGACCATTTGATTTACCTGGGATGCAGAATTTTCGTACTTTACTCATATTAAACAGCTTGAAACTTCAGTTAGACAATTGCTGGCCTTAATTACAATAACATTTTGGTGACTGGGATAACTAGTTCTCTGTGGTTTTTAACTATGGATGAACTTACTTCTAGCCCAGCCTTTGATCGAAGCTTTCTGGCTTGAACTCCCAAAGGGTCCTGGTTCACGTCAATCACCTCCTTGTTCCTGAGTATCGCTAGAGTTTCTCTGCTTGCGGACCGGATATCGCATCCAATTAGCAAAGGAGCCTGCGAGGAGAATAAAATTCAGGCATCATCCAAAATCTTTGTAGGTGAAAGATTAGGTAGCCGTGGAGCAGAAGGTGCACCTTCATGACAGCCCAGATGCTAAAATGGGATCGGTATTCCTCTAAAGTCATCCCACCATTGCCCACCTCCAGCATGTCAGGATCTACAAGTTTGCGCTGCATGTTAATGTTTTGAGATGGCTACAGACCAAAGACAATTTGACGATTGCTAGTAAATTTGAAAGCTCTGCAGGCACCGGAGCTTCATGACTCCTCATCAATCAGAAACAGCAGAAGCAAATCAAGTAAAAATATTTGTCAGTTACCGTTCCATCTGCCCGGTCCAGCAAATCTTCCCCATATGTTGTTGATATCCGCAATGGAGGTGACACTGAATGACAATGCATGAGGGCACAAGTGAGGCTATATTACATGCGTTTTTAAACTCAAAAGCCTTCTATGAATGATCTGTTAATGTTCGAAGAGATGCAAAATATCCAACCTATCCCATCTGTCTTTAATATCCCCCGTCGTTCGCCAAGAATTGCCGAGCTGACCAGCCCATTTTGCTGGATTCTCCTCTCCCCTGTAACATGGTTCAGCAGATACTAAAGCCATATATTGATACACGATAGTGTCCACTCATGGTGTAGTGAGATTTAGTGAAGATGCTTCAAAACATTCATTCCAAATACTGGAGATTATCACATCCAGTATCAAACACAGAATACCATTCACAGATAGAAAAAAGTATTGGTCGTTTGGCCCTCTGCAACGCATAGCTCATTCTCAAGAACCTGTCAAATGAAACAGAAGATCAAAACTGGTTGTTTAGCTAGTCCAGATGCCTAATTATATGATCAGATTTAGACCTTTGCTGAGGTATGGATCCATCATGGTAGCAATTGTCATACTTCAAATAGTCCACTCCCTACAGCCAAACACCCCTACGTCATATCATATCGTATCACTTAGTTCTCTCCCGAAATCAATTAAATCAAGGACACGAACCCAAGCAGCAAAAGTTCTTGCGTCCTGATCTTCATGCCCGAGAGACCCGGGCATTGTCTTGCTGCAAGTACTATACCTGTCAACATGAAAAAGAAAATAAAATCCAAAGAAGATCACTGCTATGAGCAAACAAAAATAACATGCGTCATCGAAAACCTGAAAAAATGGATAGACTTGCCCGGCATCTGAGTATATTCCAAGTTTTAACCCCTTTGTGTGCACATAATTCGCCAGGGCCTTGATTCCAGAAGGGAAAGTTGAAGACTTTGCCCTCAAATTGCCCATCTGATCTCTGTTTCTTTCAGCCCAACAGTCATCTGCATTTTGCTAACCATTTTGGTGAGGCTTTTGGTAAAATGGCAGTCATAAAGCAGACATTGCTATAGCACTAATTTGGTGGCGATTTGCAAATTTGTCTCTGTAAGTAATCATGTTATTCTTCCTGATGCAAAAGGTGAAATTGAAAGTGTAGAAGAAAAGAAACAAAAGTTCATGGTCACTGACTACAATATTTCCAGGCAGTGGCGGCAAAAGTACCTTCCTAACAACTTCAGCAGCAGAATGTACAAAGACATTATTAAGGAATTGAGGACTGAGATTTAATGACACTTACCGATGTTTACATACTTGTATCCAAGTGCAGCCAAACCGGTGGAGACAAGTGCATCAGCTATAGAAGGAACGGAATGTAAATCATTAATATAAGCTGGAAAATCCATTTCATGGTATGAATAAGCCACAAACTTCTTTAAATCAAGTGATAAATGCCAACTCATCTGTTAGAGCTACTCAGAGCTCTCAAATGTCAACTTCTCGTCCCAATAATTCATCAGTATTACAGGTTACTAAGCGAAACTGTCTCTTCTATTCATTTTGAATCAGTTTATAACTGCTCTATATGCAATAATAGCAATGGCCCTTTTGGGAATGCTTTCCAGAAAACTTTCCACTTCTATTTTGGCGGGACAAATTCTCTTCTAACTTCAGTGCTTAAGACACTTTCAAAGTTGATGTCTTTAGTTGTTTTCACTCAGACGTCCCAGAAATCCGAGGAAACGATATGCAAGACCTAACTAAGAGGAAAGACATAGAAACAAGACAGAAGCAGAACAAAGAAACGAAGTTTCTCTATGAGGCTACTGGGAAATAGACCAGTGAAATTCACAGAAGTCCACAACACACATCTTTGCCATGATTATGAACAAGAAATAGTGAGTAAAGAAGACAAAACATCACCAGTGCTCTTCACAGTCCATTCATCAATCCCGCATTGAAAATGATTCCAACTGTTCCACCTACAACAAAAGCAAAAGAAAGAAACAGCGGAAGGGACATGATAAATCCACAACAGAACTAGCTGCAGAGCTAAAGAAGTGTGAAGGGTAAAGTCAAAACTGAGTGTCACCCCATTGGAGGAGTTCGAGCAACTCCACTGGCAAGAAGGAACTGCACATAATCTTCGTGGCCGCGAAGGTGGCTCGCGTTCAGAGCACAAGCTGTTTTGACAACGCACAGAAACAGAACGAGAAGCCCACTTCCGATTCCCGTCATCATCCCGTAACCTTCGAGGACGTGAAATTCCAATTGAAGACACAGAGCGGCGACTGGTAGAGTTGATATAAAAGAGCATCTGCGATCATGTGAGATTGGATGTCGGTGAGGAAGCAGTAGGGACAGAAGGGTTTTAATGCGAGTTAGTTCACTCGGCAGCTAGAAAGATTCTGTGAGACACTTTCGATCTCATCTTCCTTAACTTTATCCACTTTTTCTTTTTTTTTATGTTGAAAAAATGACATAAATAGTGTTTGAACCCCACCCAATATTCAATACCGTCCTTAGAACTTTTATTTTATTCAATATGATTCATGAATTTTTTGTATATATTCAATTTAGTCATTAAATTATGTGTGATATTGTTCTTTCATTAATTCAAATTCAAAGATATATAATTTAGAGGATAGATTGAACATTTATAAAAAGTTCATGAATTACATTGACAAATTATAAATTTAGGAGCGGCATGGCATATTGAGTTAATGTTCATAGACCATATTAAATAAATTAAAAGCTCATAAGCGACATTACACATTAGATTAAAGTTCATTGATCATTTATATGATTAACTCTTTTATTTTATTTTCATGACAACAAGCGACATGTCCAGGATTCTAGTTGAAACATAATTATCCAATTCATCTTAAATTTGAAGATTAAAAAATGATGAGCCGGTCGCTCCCGATGAATTTTTAACATGGACTTGAAGAATTATGTAGGAGCTACATAAGCCAAACGACCAACTCTATATCATGGCACGGAGGTAAATTTGTTGTAACTTGCATTGGGATTATTTAATTTGACCACTTCTACAAATCCGAGGGTCAATGGCAAGTAAATAAATTCGAAGGATTACATTGCGTTAATGAGACGAGTTAAATGACCAACTATATACTCATGATGTCCCATTGCAAATATGATTCGCTTTACTCATTTTTCCATTATCAAAATCGTGGCGGTCCGTATTCAGGTAAGTAATTCATGTGAGAGTTTTTACTTCTTCTTCTTTTTTTTTTGTGGGGGGGGACTTTTCAGTTCTATGATCGATTGATGTGGGGATAAGTGAAAAAAGAATTTTTATTCAGTCCAAAAGAACAAAAATCACTGACTTTATGGGCTTATGCCTTCTGCTGCAAATTCAATTGGGTCAGGCCCGTATGAAATGGCCAAGGTAAAAGCATAGGAGAAATAGTGGCTACAGCCCATATTCATATCCTAGCCCATTAGGGGCTCAATAGGAGTTCTTTTTTAAGGAATCGTTTTGAACCATTTCTGATTGTAATGTGTTTAGAGATGTGGATTCGAGTGAAGAGAAAATTGGAGCGTTTTCTTCAATTGAAACCTTGTATAAATCAATGAAGTTTGTTGTTCTCTACTTATTCTCCTAAATAGTTTCCCATCAATCGAAGATAGCAGTCTGGGTGCATACTAAGATCAATGTTCTCATTTTATTATCCGGTCTACAAAACAAGATAGCAAATGGACCTAGAGTGGAAGATAGCAGATCTTCTTCCTCATTTATCCAATCTAGCCTTTTTGTTGGTTGTCATGTATAGTTTTATATTAGAGATAAATGTATTAGAAGTTATAAAATTTGTCATGAAAGTTCAATTTAGTCATAAAACTTTCAAAAAATGCACTTAAGTCTTAAAATTTGTTACAAAAGTGTAATTAAGTCCTAAAATTTTCAAAAAGTGCAATTAAATCCAAATTAGTCAAATCAAGTCCTTTGATTGAAAAATAAATAATTTTTTTGGACTCAATTGCACTTCCGTGATAAGTTTTAGGATTTGATTGCATTTTTGAGATATTTTAAGACTTTATTGCACTTTCACGATAAGTTTTAAGATTTCTAGTACACTTCTCCCTTTATATTAAAAATAAGGATGCCTTACATGTCTATAGTGTTCTGTCTCAGGCACATGCAAAGACAAAAGCACAACTTAAAAAATTTGGGTAAAATCTTTTTGAAGTTTAACATGCCATTTAACATATTGACGAAACCAAGAAATGATTAGAACTAGTCATCAAGCATTTTGATTAGATTAGGACGAAATGAGAGTCATTGAAATGTCTACTTCAAACTAATTCAAATTATATAAATAAATAAAAACATAACTTGATATGGTCTTGTTGGACTCGTGCAAAAAATGTTATGCAAGAAAGAAAGTCAGGTGGTTCGATGTAATATAACTCCTTTCAAATGGAACCCACATAATCTATTGTGATGACTTTAGAATACATGTCTAAACCCATTTAAATCATTAGTTACTAGTCAAAACTGCTGAACCGAAAGATAAAATTTCTAGGTTCACAATGTCAAGAAGACAACTCAATTAGTGTGGTACGGTCATTATAGTCGCTGTGAAATATTAATTAATGTGGTCGGTTGAATGATTAAGGAACAACTAGGAAAGTCTGTCCAGAAGTCAAGATTGGAAGTACTCAACCCGCATTAGTTACTTTCTTCTTCTTTTTTTGACAAACCCTCATTAGTTACTTTACATAGTGGAAAAGGACAACTGGACAGCTCTTTCTTTCTGCATAAAGTGGCTCGACTTTGTCCCTTCTGTATCATCTTTTCTGAATCACTCTCTTGCTTCAATTTCAAGCGTCTCACATGGTGAAAACTAATACTTCAATCCAATAATTTGACATTGCGTCACAAAATAACCAAATGCCCTTGTTTGAGATGTCTGAATTTATGCTTGAATTGAGATTATTTGAGTTGATTACGTGTTATAATTGACACGATGAAAACTTTCTCACTGACGATAATCAATAGTCATTCTCTTTTTGTGAAAAATTTTCCACTTCATATGAGTGCAAAGAAGTCCGAGTTGCCATGTCCACTTCCTAATAAACAAACCCTTTTTTTGAGTCATCAATCGCATGATTCACCAGCAAAAGTGATACTTTAGAGTCACATATGTCTATTCTTATATTTATTCTCAACAACCAACAATCTACATATGAATAAATAACTAAAGTTTTAGTGCTACAAAATAATTTACTATTGATCCCTTATACGCGAGAAGAGAAGCCAACCCCATTATGTCGGGACTCCGTAGAGACTAGCCACGTTGCTTGATTGTCCCAAAAGGCTTGATTGTCCTAAAAGGACTCCTGGATTCGCACAATCATTCCTTCGTTAATTAATTATTGCTATTCCTCGTGACCATTCCATTCCGCGCCCACAATTAAAGACTTAAATTTGAGAACGGTTTACATTAGTCTTACTTTTACGCGGTATCAAAGTATGCACATAAATGGTTCTATTTCCTTTGTATTCCTGATGAAACGGTCATTTCTTTGTTTGGTTCAAAAATTAATAAGGAATAGCTATTCCTTGAGAGGTTAAGGAATAGCTAATACGTGTGTTTTCATATGACTGTTTAAGCTTTTCAAATAATTCACAGTGATTCTGCTAAATTTTACATGATATTCAAATAAAGCATACAACAATAATTATATATATGTTTTCCAATATATTTCCAATATTGCTAATGAAATAGTCATTCACTTTGTTTGATTCAACATAATTAGAAATAGCTATTCTATGCATTTAATTAACGGTTTAAGTTTTAAAATAGTTAATAATGGTCTCACATGTAAGGGGGAGTCTTTGATTGTTTGAATATTAAACTATAATCTAACAATTTAAACATTTTAAATAGTTGATGACAGATATCATACTTCTCTAAAATTGCTCATATGTTCACTTTCACAATCTCCCTTTCACGTGTGAATGCCTCTAATGTTAAGCATGCTCCCCCTTAATAGGGTAATCCTTAACTCTAACATCCTCTTTATCCTATCAAACCAACGATGATGGGAATCTTCACTCGGGCCCATTAATCACCAGATTTCTTCCTTGATACTGATCCATATTAGGAATTTTCCGATCAATTGTTAGTTTTAATACTACCATTTGCTCTGAAATCACTTCTAGGACGCGCAATTCAAGCCCCATACCTCAATTCTAGGGAGATCACAAGGAGAGGCATACATATTTAAGCTAGTCAACATATCTATGTATCCAGCATTACTAAAAATACTTAAATCGACAAATTTTAGGCATATTAAATTTTAGTGCTCCACACAACATGAGATCTCGGTCATGGGATTACCTGAAATAAACAGGATATGTACGTCATGTGGTTAGCTAGTGATGAGATAGACTTGGAAAGTGGTTTGAGGACGGTTTTCCTCGCGCATTATAATTTGGAGCACCAGGTCAATGTATGCATAATTTGGAACCGTCAATTTTAGTGCCCTCCACTCCACAGACCATGTCTGGTTTTTCTTTATTAAGTGATATGTCAAGTTCTGGGCTCTCCACTCCACAGACCATGTCTGAGTTTTCTTTATTTGGGGTTTGTTAATTATATTGGAATTCACCATCTTCCCTTGTCTCGTAGCCACTCCAACGCAACCATTGGTCCGGTTGCAGCGACATCATTTCGGAAGATCATCATGAGATTGAAAAGCCATCGCAATATCATCTCCCATGAAAAAGTAATGATTATCCCTTAAAGTTACGTGTTTTATTTTGAAAGGGGAAAGTGTTTGCGACCTCATCAAAGTACTTAATGCTGCAAGTATTTTTCAATTTTGGGTTTCAAGTAGTCGGTGCCATGGCCTCTCCATTATACTTGGAAATGTTGTAATGATTCATTGCAATTAGGCTTTCCGTAGAAAAATGAGAGTCGTGTATGATTTGTTTCATACTGTATGAGAATCATCACTATGTTTCTATTGAAACCAACTTTTACGTGGAGAGGGGTCAATGGTCACAATCTCAATCATCAAGGGTGTCAACACCCAACCGTGGGCGAGTCCCGGCTCAATGCATGTGTGAGTTGTGTTATAAAAAAGTCCCACATTAAAGAATTGATGCAATGTGAAATAATTCGCTCATAATTTATTAGTTTAAATTTTTGAGTGGAGATGGGTTTGGCTTCATATATTGATAAGCTTGCACTTGAACTCTCCCTCTTGGTAATCTTCTCGGGTGAAGGTATCTAATTTTTTCTATGTACTCTCAATTATTGATATCAAAGTCAATGATTGATTAGTGACTCCACTTCCAATACGTATTGTTTAGTGAATATCCAAAGAAAGAAATTTGGTGATCAACGTAATTTTTGAGCAACTTTCATGACCGAAGAGACATAAAGTGAAGGCGGTGGGCATTGTGGTGCAACGACGTATTCCGATGGCAACCTTCATAACTCGATACGGAAAAAATGGCCAGGGATGAAAGTAGGCATTGGAGGAGACCTGAATTAAAGGGGAGTAGACAAACACTAAGTTCACTCATGAGATGGAGATTGTAGAGATGCACATATGAAATGTATAAGAACAAAGTCCCACATTGCAGAATTAGTGTGATGTAAAATAGTTAATATATCCTAACTAACTTATAACTCATTGGTTTAAACTTTTAAGTAATAGTAAATCCAACTAGATATATTGATAAGCTCCAACTTGGGCTCTCTCTTAGTAATCTCCCCAAGTGAATATATTGGTGAGGAATGCCCTTGCCAACAGAAAAAGGAAAAATAAAAATAAATGCAAAAATATAAAAAATATTATTAAAAATTATTTACGTTAGTGTCGATTGTGCCATGTAAGATGATCAATATCTATCTTAGCGATTTTCGGTAAAAAATTATCAAATGAACTTAATTAACAAAACATGAAAAGTTTAGAATTCAATTGACAAAAATGAAATTAATTAGAACCGAATTGGTAAAAATACAATAGATTTAAGACTTTTTTTGATAATTTTCTTTAGCAAGGCTTCTTGTAAGATTGGACCACCTACCATTCTATGGGCAAATGAATTCGTTATTTATCTATAAAACAAAAACCGAGATGGCAATTCAAATGGCTATATCATTCCCCAACCGCATAGCTTCTTCCATGAATGTTTATAGATCCGACATTAGATGTGATCGATGGGGACTTATAATAATAAAAATTGTTGTCCGTTTTTGGTAAATATCGATGGTCAGAAAATGGACGGCGAAGCTTACACCGATGCTCCCTCCCTCTACAAATAACAACGAAAAGGTCTCGCAGCTTACGAGACCAGTTCTAAATTTTCTGCCACTTTGACCAACGTCGTACCGATGTTATGTTGTCAAAATATATTATATATTACAATAAACCTCTCTCCGTGATTCAGAACACCCGAACCGAGTTATAATATTTTTCTCCGGTCAAACAGAAAGTTCCTTTGAAATTCCAATTTCATCTTGGAAGATGCGTGCTGATGATCTCTCTGCATTTTCCATTGATTTTCCCCAAGTCGCGACATTTCTATTCACGAGAATTTTTGGGTCGGTAGAATTGTCTTCGATGGGCATGAACTGAAATCCCTGGTGAGCAATCGTTCATAGTGATACCAAGTGCAATTTCCTTTGCAATTGTGAGAAACTTCATGTCTGGTAATCCGCCGTTTAAGAAGTGATTGTGAGTTGTTAGGGAAGTTTCCTCACATATTCATGGAAGCAATAATACGGGAATTTCTCGTTAATGAAATGAAGCAGATGATTATGTGTAATTTTCTTGAATGCATGTGAAATAGGAATATACTCAGCACAGTTAACGACACTTCCCTTTTTGACAAAAATTTGAAGTTAAAAGTAACATAAATGCTGTTTACGATTGTTTTTAAGGCACATGCCATTCAGATATGATATGCAGACATATGCACCCGATACACCAATATATCTCTTGAGCTGGTAAGGCTTGAATCCAGGTCAAGCTACAAACAAAGAAAAGTGGCCGTTCGATCCACAAGTCCAATAATCAGACCAGTGTTATGTTGTCTATTTATGTATGATGTTTAGATGGTCATAGCTAGATTTAGTAAAGATTTACCTGTTCCTCTCGTGGAGCATGTGCTCTTAACAGTTAACAAATTTCCCGATTAAGCTAAGAGATAAAGAAACGGAATTAATCATAGAACATGATCAGATTGTCCAGCAAAAGTACAGACAAAAAGATCAACAACTCTAATATATAATTCATTTTATCTTTCTAAGAGGGTATACATTTGCGGTATGAACTATTGCATATGACACAAAAAGATCGACAGCTCTAATCCGCATGTCCATGTGGAAACCCTAGATGTTATCAATTACAGGAGAGAGAAGGAAAAAAAAACAAGAAACTTTAAAGTTGAAAGATAGTGCTGTTTTCTTGCGCTGTCAGATTGCACTTTCTTCTAGGTCTCTCCTTTGTCCTTTTTTTTACAAAGTTATTTACAAATTAAATTAACAAATCAATAAAGGAAGCAATCGATTAAAGCACGAGGATGACGCCCACTCGTTGCAGACCGCCGCACTGGGAACCAAGAGCGATCTTCATGTTCTTGACCCAATTTTCTTTTTTTCTCTCTACCATTCAGGAAAGAGAAGAAAAGTTCAGGCGTTTCCGTGCAACGTATAACGGGTTCTTGCTTGCGCCTTCTTCGTCTACTTCGAGCACATTCCTCACCACTGCGTCCGTAGCATCTTTCAAGAGCTTTGACCAATCCCTATATTTCAAAATGCAAAAAGAAAACACCATCAGTCTTCTGTAATGAATCATAATAACATCAAGACCAAGAAAAAAAATGAGAAATATCAATCTGCATGCATGTGTAGCTAATGGTGTAGTAATCAATTGTCGATGTATGCTTTCCTTCAACTACTACGAGCGCAAGAAGATAATGGACCCAAAATTAGGTAACGAGCATTTGGTTAAAAAACATAAGGATGTAGAATTGAGCATACCCTGTCGTTGTGTCGAAAGTGAGTCCGACCGTGTCCCTAGCTTCTTCAAGGGCGTCCCTGAATCTCTGCAAGTCCATGTCGGAACAGAGCCCATCGTCCCTGACTTGGAGCAGAGATGGCTTCACATCACAGAAGATGGGAATCACCCTCTTCTTGTTCTCCATCAACACGGCAAGCTCGTGGAGGCAATACGGCGACTCGCAGTAATTTGGAGAGAAGACGGCCACCCCGACCTTGCACCCACATATCGCCTCGTTGATCTTCTGGTACAATGAGTCCCCGGGCCTCATGTTCTTGCTGTCCAAGAAGGGGCGGAGGTTGTGCACGCTGAAGTAGTGGAACAACAAGCCCGACACGTTCCGTTTCGTGTCGATCCCGCGGTGGTTTATGAACACGTCACAAGGCGGCCTCAGGACTTGCATTTGGATCTTCTGCCGGAGGTTGCGGCCCCGGTGGTGAATCAAGCTCTTGGCCGTAGCCACCGGACGTTGCATTGCGTTAGCCAGAGCGGATCAAAGGGTGTAGACTTCTTTCTTTTTTGATTGTATGTTGAGGGGTGAAACTTACGCTTTGTCTGAGTATATATATATATAGCGAGAGAGATTGCAAGGGCTTTTGGTCGTGCCGACATAGACCGCCAAGCGAAAGTACTTGGTACTTGTTTTGAAAAAGCAGAGAAAAGAGCGCAGCTTGAAATATTCTAATGTCTGGACGACTGCCCAAAACCTTCAAACACGTTCTTTGCAACTTTGGGAGACATGATGAGGAGGCGGTCATTTGAATAGAATTTGTACTTTGGGGCGGTCATTTGAATAGAATTTGTACTTTGGGCATAGGTCAATTTCATGTGATTTCTTTGCGGCGTGTCTTCATTTGTTGTTGCGAAACACCCATTCGCGGAGTTTTAAGGATTAGTTGTTCTTGGATTCACGTTCGTTGACCTCGGTTTGATGTTGTCGTGTTGTTTTCTCGTTGGCAATGCCTCCTTATGTTTCGTTAGAATTACTAAACTTTGCTCAAGAGCTGAATTTCATGGAGCCTAATTTCGACGGTAATCACGTCTTGTTAATACCATACACTACACACGCGTGATAACTTTCTCTTCGGAGGAGAAACCATCCTATTCAACGCCAATCCTCGGCATGCTCTGTCTCTCCTCATTGGCATCCCTATTGAAAATAGATCGATAGATGGTTGCTGAACGCTCGGTTAATTTCGCGACTTCCCAAACGGTTGGAGCGTATAAACTCGGATTTTCACATGCTAAGTCAATGTTTATTTTTTCGCTATTTCTTTCGCATGAAAACGTTCAACAACTCAAATGCATAGCAGATTTACTTGGAAATTGCAGGGTCACTGCCTAACCCCTTCATCAACATCGCCCCCTCTTCGGCGTCCTTCCTCAGACGATACGTCGTGTGAAATTCGGACTCAAAAGAGCAGTCCATCCTTTTGACTTTCCGAATCGGCTTCAAAGCACGCACCAACCTCGGAATATCCCGCGTTATCTCTGAGTTGCATGGAAATTTAATTAACTTAAGCAATTTGATTTAATCTATACACGGCGCCGAATGTTGTTACCCGAAATGGCAAGAGCTTTTCTCAGTCATGAGCCGCAAAATAATGGAAATTTTCAACATGGATTGGTTCACTACTTCTTGTCGTTCCTCAGTTCTAGGAAAATACAGGAGCTGATGTGTGTACCGACAACTAGAGACAATCAGATCTACCATAAAATATTGTTGTACTAATAGTAATTGCCTCTTCTTCTTCTTCTTTCTGGATCGTCTGGGCCATACCTTACAGCTACCTAATTTATTCATCCGGTCGTTAAAAGAAAATTAGTTTTGCTTGAAAGGGAAAATGACGGTGCTTGAAGCTCCACACGTCTCTTTGAAGAGTTGAGTCTGTAGAGTGGGAGTCTTGGGTTTAGGTTCGGTCCATTATGTTCTAGCTAGACTATTAGTTGTTTCATATCGTCCTAATTTTCAGACGTGGGATTTCGCCCATAACATCCTTACACGAGCATCTATTAATACTTCATAATCATATCACGGGACGTCTTAAAAATTACGGATCCATTTGCATCGGGAAAAGGTGGTTGTGCGAAACCATTTACTCCACTTCTTCGGTACTGTTGAACTTCATTAGCCAACAATTTTCTGAATTGATAATAAGTATTCACACGTGAAAATCAGAAAACGATTTATGCTTAAAAATTTAAAAGAGAGAGTTTGCTTCTATCTCCGTCACCCGCATCATCAAAATTAGTTACCACAAGCGATCGACCCGAGTCCGACATAGTCAAATTTGGGGCCGTAAACAGCAACACTTCAGTCTCCGACCATCAAACCCGATCCATGAACAGCCGAACCATGGTCCGTGGAGGTGGGGTTAGGTCATCACCACCAGCCAGAACCTAGTCATCACGGATCCATGAACAGCCGAACCATGGTCCGTGGAGGTGGGGTTAGGTCGTCACCACCAGCCAGACCCTAGTCATCACGTTAAGAGGCGAATCGGAAAGATTTTTCCCCTCACCTAACGGTTTTCGTCACGTCAAAATCGACACACAGTACCACGGGTCATTTTCCCCGCTCTGGGCGGAAGCCTTGAAAGTTGGGGAGAGCTGAATCAAGGTCAGGTCAAAGCCAAAAGCACATTCAGGAATTCACGATCTGCACGCACTTTTAAGACCAAGAAATGGTCAAGTCACGTTCAGCAAAAAAAGACTAAGAAGATTCTCTCCTTTGGTCAGTTCTAAATTGGTCTAGACTACGATACACGCCATGCACACAAGCGAATCAAAGCAGGGTCGCCTTAAGGTTGATAATTAAAGACTTTTTTGCGTCGAGATCATGGTGGGTTCCGAGTAAACTAGTGTCTTCAGCTAATTCAAGGAAAAATTCAGTTCCACCTTGCCCTTTCGCGATCAACAGGGGCTATTTCTTCTCTGCCTTGGCTTTTTGGGGGGAGTCAAAGAAACATTATGACACTTGAAAAACCCTGGTTTCGTTGAACCTATACCCATGCTTACTCCTCAGATGATCTCCTCCAGCAATCCCTTAAAAAATGGTTCGAAGTCTCTCTGACTAATATGAATGCCGGAATCACCAGCCCGGTCTATCCCTTCAAACTTTGACCGTGGTTTTACAGGGAAAATGCAGACGAATGATCGATAGGAGCATATTCTCAAAATCGAACGGGGAATTACGTTGATTAAATCGATGAGTTGTCTTCTCTTGAAGCCCTTGTTTGATCTAATATTCAATGCAGCAGCATGCCTTTTATTGCTACGAATATTCAACAAAAGATCTTTGGTGCGTCAAAGAAGGCATCTTACCAGTAAAAGCAACCACCAAACATCACTAGCTATCAATATAATAATTATGCAATTAACCCACTGTTCTTTTCATATCATTTAGCGAAATGTTTCCATCTTTGGGGTAGAAGCCCTGTGATCTTGACCAGTTTGGAACATCGACGGTCAAATTCTATTCTTATTTCGTAAAATTCGGTGCGAGTGACTCCATAGCTTTTGCTGCAAAACATCAGAAGTTTCTTGATAGCGTATTATATAACGACTCAGCAGTTGACATTGGTCTGACTTTTAGAAAGTCCAAAGCGGAACCACACCTTGTCCATTTCATCAGACAGACACGACACATGGCTACCAAACCGAACATACCTGAACATTAAACATAGAAATTCGAGGTATCATCGTCCCATCTTCTCTGTTTATTTTTTTTTCTGCAGAAAGTTCTTTCTTGGCCGCATATTGGAATATCCAATTGCTTCTTCTGGCAACTTGTTGATTCCCTTTTGTTTTTGGTAAGGTCAACCATATAATATAGCTCTCCTTCAAAACCTAAAAGTATCTGGCTTTTTTTTTTTTTCTTAATTGGTTCAGTAGCATAGAACTTGAAAAAAATTTCAAGTAGGTGGTATAATAAAAAATAGTTTCATTAAATATATAATTGTATATATAGTCATAGTGAAGTAATACTCCAGATTCTCACAAAACAAAATAATATCATTTTTTTTCAACACTCATTCCTTATTTTATTAGCTAATGATCTAGTGTTTAGATCTCTATGCTTATACCAATAGAAAACGAAATATTTAAATGATTTTTCACCAAATGACTATTCATTTATTGAATTTTCATGTAAATAGGGGCAAGAAAGTTCCATGGAAAAATGGCAGTTTAATTTGATGTTATATGAAGGAAAATTAGAATACAGGTTGGTTGAGCGGCCCAAGACTTGATTTGCAAGCTAAAGATCACATGTTCAATTCCCTAATCTATCCTTGATCTCAGAAAACCTTGTTTAGTCTACAAACGACGAACCTAGGTTCAACCATATTTTTGGTCTTGAGCTTCTCCTCTCACCCCTATCGAGACAATGGTGACCAGCTCATCCAATGGGCAGTTGGTGCATTGTTAGCACCTTAAACCTAACATTCGAGTAGAGGATAAGATATGTTACAACCCCATTCAAGCCCTTTCACTTGTGAACCCTCTATAGGAAGATGGGCTTGAACACAAGACTCTCATTCACGAGGCCCAATTCCCCTCCCCATGATGGGAACGGTGTTACATAGCTGGCCCAATTCCACTATCCATGATGGAAACAGTGTTATATAGCTGGCCCAAATCCATTATTAACAATGGCTCCATCAAGAATTGTTCGTGCATCTAATTCTACGTAGAAAAGATATCATCACGTGATCCACAAAAGCACATATTCCATGCTTCGCGTGGATTTCCAAGACAATCTTATTGGTTGGGTGATGCAATCATGGGTCATTCGCGCATCAGACTAATAGCACATCCTTAATCAGATCAAAACCATCCATGCTTAATCCCGGAAATTCACAAGGAATTCTTCTAGTTTTTGCTTTCTTTTTGGCTTTTTACATACGTTAAATTAAGTACCATGGTTTCCTCCATCTAGTTTGATTCCAATGGTTCGAATCATCTTCCACTTCCATTATAATTCAGTGTAAAAATCGTGAGAAATTAAGCACAAAGGGATTGAATTGTAATAATAAAGGAAAATGGTATAAATGGTCTTCGAACTTTGGTTCAATATGTAATCTTGTCCCAAAAATTTTAATTTGTTCAATATGATTTATAAACTAAATATTTAATGACACAAATGAGAAGACTACATCGGATATTTACCAATAATTCATGATCTCATTAAATAAATTAAAAGTTCATAGATAATGTTGCACATTACGCCAAATTGCAAGACAACATTGAATAAAGTAAAAGTTTAGGGACAACTTTACTCATTAAATCAAAGTTTATGAATTATTTGTGTTATCATTCTTAATTGAAAACACATAGTGATGAAGTAGCATTGAAACCAAAAAGTGCCCTTAGGCTTTGTTGCTAGCTTCTATTCTTCTAGATGCCACTCTGATGTCGAAGAAATCATTGCCACAGAAGTACAAACTAGGAATTATAGATGGACAGAGATGTCATTGAAGGGCTAACATTGTCCAAAAATCTTGAATCTATTACATTTTTGCCAATTAAATCCTAAACATTTTCAATTCTCACCAATTAAGTTCATCTAACCAATTTTAACCAAAAATAATTGACATGGAAGCTGGCGGTGCCATGTAGGACTACATCGCTAACATGAACAAAATTTAATATTTTTTTAATAATTTTTTTAAATTTTAAATATTTTTTAAATATTTTATTTTTTTTTCTCTTTTTTTTTTTTCTTTCTTTTCCTTTTTGCTTCTTCTTCTTCCTTTTGTTGATGGTTGGCTATTGAAGGTCAAACACCGACCATACCAGGCCGACTACCCTCACTCGCCACAAGCGAGTCATGGCCGGGCAAGCCCCAACGAGGGGAGCCCTCGCCTAGGCAAGGCCTAGCAAAGCCGATCTTGCTTAGGGTAAGCAAAGACAGCCCTCACCCAAGCTAAGGCGGCCTCACCAAGGTTCACTTAGGTGCAAGCAACACCTAGCGAGGCCACCTTGGCCTAGGCGAGGGCCGACCTCACCAAATCTAGTAATGGAGCCCTCGCCGAGACTCGCCCACCTAGGCGAGGCCTAACAAGGGTCGGCCTCGCCCAGGCCAAATCGGGCAAGGCCACCCTAGCCTAGGTGAGGGCCAATCTCATGAGATCTAGCTTGGCCGAGGCTAACCTTCACTAGGTCTTGCCCAGCTGTGCATCGCCTATGGCAAGCAAGGCTAGTCGACCCGACATGGCCGGTAGCTAGCCAACTGAAAAAGGAAGAAGAAGAAAAAATAAAAATAAAAATAAAAAAGAGGAAAAAAATTCAAAAAATATTAAAATTTATCCACATCGTAGCTAGCAGGTCCTACTTGACACCATCGACTTCCATGTTAGCAATTTCCAATTAAAATTGGTCGGATGGACTCAACTGGCAAGAAGTGAAAAAAATTTAGGATTTAATTGACAAAATTAAAATGTTTATAATTAAATTGGCAAAAATATAATAAATTTAGGACTTTTTAGATAATTTTCCCCTTATAAGGAGTTTGCATGTCAAAAGAAAACCGGGGGAGGGGGAATTTCATTAGAACTTAGTGGCTCTGATATTATACATAACAATGCTTACATTTAGGAATATGTTATTTCGGTTCTTATTTTATTTAAAAGAAAGAGTTTATACTATATATAGCTTAGAAGGATACAATGGAAAACTTTTCAATCAATCCTAAAATTATTGTACAGTGGTCAATTCAGTTTCAAACTTTTTAATTTTATTAATTTAATCCTAAACATGTGTGAAATTTCAATTAGTACCTCCAATCAATTTTCGTCAGAAATGGCTAACTTATGGCGATCTACTTATCATCAACCACATGCCACGTCAATGATTTCTAGCAAAATTGACTGAAAAGACTATATTGAAATTCCACGCAAAAATTTAAGATTAAATTGATTTTCTAAGGAGACAATTGATGAAAAAAGGTACACAAAATAATCTTGCTGAATCCCATCAAGCTAATTGCACTAACTTACACATCTAATTAACAGGGTTATTTATCACTGCATGGAGACTTTTTGGAAAAAAGTAAAAAGAAAAATGCAAGATGATTTGCCCAGTGATTTTTTTACGGATAAATTCAACTGGGGAGATGAGACAGACCGATTGCTTATGATTTTCTGGAGAGTTCGAACAAATATACATCCAACAGGTGGGCCCAAGACAATAATCCATGCGGTGCCCGAGAAGATGGTTATGAGTCCCATGATACCAATTCAACAAGCTTGTTCCGAGCACAACGCTTCGACCAAATGGAGTTCTCGTTTGTAGTCGCTTTGGACATCAAAATCCATTGTTTAGGCATGTGTTAGGACGCTTTTCTATTTCTTGTCATTTTCCGTGTTTTTTTTTTTTTTTCCAGATTATTTACTACTTAAGGTTAGTTTTTGGAATTTTACGCTACCTAGGGTTAACAACGTATTTGTTTCACCATTTCGATGTATCATACAACTTTCGTAATACTTTACAATATACATGAAAAGAGAACTCTTTTG
This sequence comes from Eucalyptus grandis, assembly GCF_016545825.1. NCBI lineage: Eukaryota > Viridiplantae > Streptophyta > Magnoliopsida > Myrtales > Myrtaceae > Eucalyptus > Eucalyptus grandis. The sequence goes on along the minus strand of NC_052615.1, from coordinate 12,925,567 downwards.
GTTGCGCTTGTGGGCTCATTCGTCTGAATGTGGGTTTGTGGATTGTCAAATTCGTGTTCATCTATATCTTTGCTATCGATATCAAAATACAGTAATGTTCTTATCAATAATTTTTATATCAGTTAACTTTTTTAGAATTTTATCATCACCAAAAAATGATCATTTTTCTTAACAGAGCGGTAGAATCACCAAATTCTTGATAACAAGCAGTTTATGCTTGACAAGAAAACATAGTGTTCATGCTATATGAACGAGAGATTATTAGGATAAAATTCCTGCAACTACACACCCATGTACATGTGTGAAGTAACCCCAAAACATCCGAAGAAAGTGATACCAACATACTACACTAGCAATAATCATAGGAATAGTGTACTAAATAAGAGATTATTTCTTTTACAATGTTATTATTATCATCATACATAAACAGAACTAAACGAAACTTTAGCTAATACTAGTTGTACTGCCTCGGTCCCTTAAAAACTATGTGGTCATACTATCAAACCACTATATATTATCTTATTTACAAAGAATCAACTAAATCAATAAATTTGATTCAGGAAATAAATTAAATCAAGGCATGGAGAGAGATGGGTCTCTCCAATGTACCTCTTTAAACCCCCTCCATTTGGTTCTACACGCAATATTTATAATGCACAATGCGCTAACCATCATATGTCTTTTTGAGCTAGTGATATGGACACAATTTTGTGTTTGGCTCTAATTAGGGCTTCTCTTCTTCTGCCTCCGGCAAGTTTTGTACCACTGCATCCGATACATCTCTCAGTAGCTTAGACCAGTCCCTGTTCCACCATGTAGAAACAATATCAGGACCCATGGAATATAATACTTAAGCTATATATACTAATATGCACTTGCACTGACTAAGAAAATATATGAGGCATTTTACTGTGTTTTAAGTAATTCGTACTTTTTTAGTAATGGTGCTTCAATACACAGCTATTTTGTCTTCTACTCTCTAGTTTAATCTTTCGGGTCGATATTTTAGACTATGAATACCCTCTTTTCTTTTCTTATTCTGCGTATATCCACTGCTTTTCATGATAATATGACTTCTCGTCATCATTCGCAACAAGTCATGCTACAATTCGTAGTAGAAGATTAGAACAAAGGAGAGTTAAAGCATACCCTTTTGATGAACAGAAACTAAGACCGACAGTGTTCTTGGCTTCCTCAAGGGCATGCCTGTATCTTTGCAAATCCCCGGCCGAATGCGTCACCTCGTCCACGACGTGAAGCTGAGATGGTTTCACATCGCAAAAAATGGGTATCACCTTCTTCTTCGTCTCCATCAACAAAGCGAGCTCCTGGAGACAGAACCACGATTCGCAGTAACGAGGCGAGAACACCGCCACCCCAACTTTGCAACCATATATGGCCCCATTGATCTCATCAAACAGCTTATCTCCGGGCTTCATGCTCTTCCTATCCAAGAAAGGACGAAGGTCGAGCAAAGTCAGGAAATCGTACAACAAGCTGGCAATGTTCCGTTTGGTCTCGATACCACGGTGGTTTATGAACACGTTGCACGGCGGTCTTAGGGTTTGCATAATTTGGCTGTTGTGTCCAAGAATGAGGTCGTGACGAATTACGCTTTTCGCTACGGCTGCTGACAATCGCTGCATGGCTTTTTCAAGAAGCCAAAGTCAGTAACAAAAGGTATTTTTTAAAGTACTATACGATCTTATTCTGCTATAGGGCGCAATATACACGCATAGGGTGTGTTCATATATAGAGATAGATAGAGAGAGAAAGAGTTGGAGAGATAATTAGTCAGAAAATGGTTCGATATTCAAAAGAGGAGAATTATTCAACAGATTTTCGTCGGACCGAACGACCATTTTCCCCAAGAGAAATTACTTAGCATTCGATGAGGAAGTTTTGTCTTAACCTTCAAACACGTCCTTATCTTGGCCATCAAGAAATCGAATAGATCCGTATGTTGCTGCTACACCTACCGCTCTCATGGATTTCAAACACGCTGTTTTCTTGACTGATGAACTTCATGGTCTTTCAATTTGTACTTTCATTCGGGAGGCCTGATCAAACGTCGATTTCTTGCAATCTCTCGGGACCCTTGTATCGTAGAAAATAGCAGATTTTGGAGGGATAATACATGAATAAATTGATTAGTGTTGCTCTATCTATTATTCCGTTGTTATTTTGTTTCCCTTGAAGTTCGTTGAATAGAGCCAGCCCTCAAAGAAGGCTCCCCAAAGAAGACCAAACTCGAGATATAGACATATGCGAAAATCAAATAGTTCTTGTGCTATCGATCAAATAATTTTTACAGTTTAGAGAGGAAAACAAACTAAACTGATGGATGACTTAGAGATAAAAGCCGACGGCAAAAGCTTGAAACACACTTGCAAGAGCAGGAGTTTGGCAAAATAAAGCAAACTGAACAAAAATATGAAAAAATAAATAAATAAAGTAAAATCTTGTGATTTGTTTAGTGTGAACGTGCTTTAGTCCTAAGCTTGCTTCCATACTTCTTTTGAATCCTTGCCCACCACAGCACAGGTGATTTCCAAATTTCTCATTGGTTGTTGAACTAGTTTGGTCATTTTGCTCCTTGATCTTCAGAATTGCCGACTGCATGTTTCCGCGGCTATCGAATCGGTTTCTTGGAGGTTTTTACATGTCCATTTTGTGGTGCCCAATAATTTAAGGTTACTCTGCAACTAACTCTATTTTTATTTTTATTTTTTTGAAAAGTTGTCTACTCATATCCAATTCGCTGAGGCTATTATTACCGTGATCTGGCATTAGCCAACCTCCTTTGAGATTTTAAGGATTTTCACAGCTTCCTCCTATTTTCGAATCCCCTTCATTAGAGTCTGGCATTGCTCATTACCAATCTCTCAATTTCCATCTGCTAAATGCCAAACGTCTTTCTCTTGCCAGTCGTGCCAAATTTGTTGGGAATTTATAGTCAGAGAATTGAAAAAATAAGATTAAACTTTGAGACATACTAACACTCTTTTTAAAGAATTATTTACTCCACAATGTTGTTAATGATTATTGGTAATAACCCTTCATGATACAAGAAAGTCTTGAACGAGAATACTAGCTAGCAACTCTAGTATATTTCTAAAAACTCTCGAAAATAAATAATTGCAAAGAATGCTATATTTTTGGAAAGTAAATTGGACAAGACTTGATGAACATCGATACAAAAAACGAACGTACTTATCTCAATCTTTTTGAACAGAAGCAATCATTCGAAAAAAGTTGCAAAGTGAATAGATACATTCTCGAAAGATATGTTGAAAAGACATATTGGAAATTTGGAATAAAATAATAAAATAATTATTTTATTTTATTTTTAATCTGAATTTCACAATTTCTGAAAAATACCAATTGGACAAATACAACTTTTCAAAGATTGTGACATGCCTAATAAAAATTAGCAAAAATAACCGCATGAATAATAATGATGAATAATAATAATAATAATAATAATAATAATAATAATAATAATAATAATAATAATAATAATAATAATAATAATAATAATAATAATAATAATAATAATAATAATAATAATAATAATAATAATAATAATAATAATAATAATAATAATAATAATAATAATAATAATAATAATAACAATAACAATAACAACAACGAATTTATTCGCGCACCTACATGTGAGTATTATGAGATCTAGTTGTAACCCATTTCTTCATCTAAACAAGTTAGGAGACATCCACACTTATATAATGCCATGCCCCATGTACTTTTAATTTTTCTATGTTAGACAAGGAAAAAGCACTATTTTGTTTGTTTTACAAACAAATAACCAAAAACATTTTGGTGCCAATACATGTTCCCAACATTTAGTTATGTCTTACTATATATAATCAAAAGGAATGCTCCGGGTGTTTTGAACAACTACTCTCCCACTTGAGGTGACAATTTATTGGATCAACTAATTCATGCATATTGATGGATGTCTTTCAAATCAACATTTCAGTTTACTTGTGCTATGCACAGCAACATCAAGTTGGATAAGTTTGGTAAATTAAATAAATTATGAGTGAATGTTACTGCAATGTTTCCAATCCATTTGTCATTTGTAAAAATAAGGACCGTCGACTTAATTTTCTCAAATTGAAGAATAGTCGTTAACATTTTGGCTATAATTCAGGGGCGTGAATGTGGAAACCCGGCTATAAATCGATCTACAGAATACCTAGAAAACCTCATGAGCTGATTAAGGCCAGATCTTTGATTTATACCAGCGATCCTAATCCAGAGCAGTTTGAAGATAGTTAGTAAACATTCAAACAAATAACGTCCAGTTTCTAAGTTGGAAAGGCCCAGCATCCCAACCAACTATGCCAACTCCAAAGGATCATATAGTTTATCAGCATATGAGGCACGGTCCATTTAGCGTGCCTCAAATACCTCAAATGGTGTGAGAAAAATAAAACGATATATATATGCAGATTATGGCTTCTAAGTAGATCCACGGACAGGAAAGTTCTCGTTGTCATTTTATCAAATTTCGTCACCCAGGACATCATACACCTCCCAACACTTCCTCACTTCCATTTGCGAGTTTCTCAATCTCTCGGTCTTATGGTAGGGACCTGCAATACCTTTCCTTGAAGCTGCACAGCTTCAAGAACCTCTACTTCGTATGAAACTAGGACTAGGTTAGGGTTTTGGAGGTTGGTTTTGTTCCAGTTCGCTACTTCAAGTTCAAACATGAATTTTCTTCTTAGGCTGAAATTAAAGCTCAAGAGCTTGGACAATTAAAAATTTCTTCCTCTTCAGAGACTGTCCTCAACCACCCTTCAAAGAGCGCAGAAGGTAGACGTGGATATCCTCTAGGATTCAATGGACCTTCTAAATTATTCGTGAATAGCAAGAAATACTGGGCAAAAATATCAATGAGACCCCTGAGAGAAAGAGAGAGAATAGACTGACCGAAAGCTAGAAATGTCAGGCAAAAATAAAAATTTGGTAAAAGGAAACCTTGGACTGAGGCTCGTACCTATTTGGTACACAAGGGGTGCAATCCACAATACACTTGGTTTGGCCGAAGTTGATATTAGGAGTGAGCATAGTTTCAGAGTAAAATATAGAATCTAAGAACTAGACCAATGGGAACTTTTAGGTTTCAGGTTTCAAGTTATGCTAGATAGATTCCGAGTTCCAAAAAATAAGGAACCTATTTTGAGGAATGGGTTCCTAGATTCTTAGTTGGAGAAATCTAGAACCTGTAACCTGTAATCTCGTAACCTAGAATCTAGAATAAGTTTTAATGTTTTCTTGGTTCATGTCTTCAAATGATCTTATGATATTCCATGCCATTCGATGATGCATATACAATCTGGAAATATTAATCCAAGCCTCCATTTTATGACTAAAACTATTATTATTATTTTTAATGTTCATATTTTCTATATGTTTCTATGGTCAATGAATTGTAGCAAAGGTTTTAATTCATTATAATCATTTAATCAATAATATAGGTGAAACCTAAATAAATCTTGGAACCGACTCTAATATAACACAATAATTTACAGGTTCTAGGGTATCTAAGGTAGATTTTAGATTCTAAAAAATGAAAAATGTGTTCCAAAGAATAGGTTCTAGATTTTAGATGAAACCTATATGGAACTTGAAACTACTTACATCTAATTCATATGTGTGAAACCGACACTTTTACTTATTGTTATCAAACTAATAAGTGAAACCATTGATATAGTGAAAATGCGAGAGCTTCTCAATTTCCGGGAGATAGTAAAAATAAGGAAACAAGCTTTCTGTAATATTTTTGTACGGCTGGAAATCACACCAAACAGCTTAGGACAACAAAAATTCCACTTTTGGAATTGCTTTAACCTAACTTAAATAACTAATAGATAGCTGAGACGACATTTAAATAGAAATTAGTACGGTTTTGATAGTCTTTTATGACTCAATTAAAGGCATTAAATGTAGAAATAAGAAAAATATCCAAAGAAAAGGTAGACATGGAAGGATTGGAAAGCAATCCAAGGTTAAACTGAGAATGAAAAGGCAAATAAAGCCTAAATATCCTTTCACTAATAGATATTGGGAGTTCAAACACTGAAAAGGTAGCTGTAGCCTACACTTTGTGGTGATATTAGACATATATGGGTATAGAAAGTCGATATTTCTTGCTTAGAAATCAAATAATCATTTCAATAAGCTTTTTACTGAGATGTCCTTGTTGATTGATTCTTCATATCCTCATGAAAATTTTTAGGAAAAATCACCAAAAAAAGTCTTAAATCTTATGTATGAATTTCAGTTTAGTCTTAAACATTTCAATTTGATCCAGAATCTTTTGACGATTTACCAATTTAGTCATTTCGGCTAATTTTGGCAAAATTGTTAATGTAAATATGGTTGACACTAATATGGGCAATTATTTTCTTTCTTAATTTTTCTTATTTTTTTTTAAATTGTTGACTATGGCCAATTGTTGGCTATGGTCGAGGCCCGGCACTAGCGGAGGAAAAATGAAAAATAAAATAAAATAAAAAATTCAAAAAATTATAAAAGTTCAAAAAAAAAAATTGTAAAAATTGTAGTAAAAAATTTATTCATATTAGCGTTTAGCTATGTCATGTAAGATGATCGACATCTACATCTATAAATTCCAGTCAAATTAGCTAAAATGGCTACATTGGTAAATTGTTAAAGATTTAAAACTAACTTGACATCTATATAATAAAATTAGGACTTTTTTTGGTTAATTTTTTCCAAATTTTTGTCATACTATAGTTTAAAGTTTAGGCAAGTTCTGTGATACCTCATCGTGCGAGTGGTATCCTTTTACCGCAATTTCCTATCTGTCCGAAGCAGAAGAAACAAAAGAAAATCAATGAATTCAAGTCCAAATAATTGAATTCAGGTCCCCTGTACCCACTGTGTCCGAGGCTTTAAAACCGAAAGAATTGAATGGCAGGTCTGACATGTTACGACCAAGGAGTGCTCCCTCGGTTATATTTACTAAAATCAATCTAAACCATTAAAATAAACCGATTCCATGACGTGTCTTGTAAGATTTGACGATTCAGATTCATTTAGTACATGTCACAATCAGCACTTTCTTGACTAATGTTCCTTTTTCTTTTTTTCGTCAGAATTGACTAATGTTCCTTAGAAGCCAATCAGTTGGGAATTAAGCCCCATCTCAAAAGTCCTCAAATACAAATGTCGTATCGAGGAAATCCCATGAGAAAACTCGATACCTTTAATGGGAGGGAGATTAGTGAAAGAACTCAAGTTTAATCTCATTAATATATTTAAAGCTTTTAATAAAAATATATTGAATAAACATATTTGATATCGAACCTGTTATGAATATTATTGAAATTGGAGATGGAGTACTTATTTACTTAAACTCCTAAATTTAAAATTAGATAGGAGAAAAAAGTTCATATGTTTGTGATTGGGAGAGCAAGACTCTAAGATCTAAAATTAGACTAGGAGAGTGAGGAAGGAAATAAGTGGAAATAAAAAGGAAAGCAACTAGAAATGAGAGGAAAAGATCTAGGTCAAATCCCTCCCCTTCAAAAGTTGAAGAGACAAAGAAAGGCTGAAACTCAAATGAGGAGAGGGAGGGAGAGACTTAGTGTCAACATTAAAGTTGGGTTGTCAAAATTCCAAGAATTTTAGATTTGGAAAAATAAGTCAAAACCTATGAGCCGCAAGATTTATATTAATAAATAAGTAATAGTCAATGCCCTTAAGCTAAAAAGTCGTGAGCCCATTATAAATATTGTTTCCCACTGGGTTACCCGGCCACACCCCCCCCCCAACGGAGGGGTGGGTAACCCCATGGATCCTTGCGATGCCTTTCCGGGTAACCAATCCCGGCCAGGTACAGGGAAATGAAGAGGTTCGGGCCCTCAAGGGGGCCCGGGGTTCATCTCCCGTGTATTACTCAAATTGGGAATTTTTTATACTAATGCCCTTACATGCGCACCTTAACACGTTGACTATGGAAGATTTCGAAAACTTGAGGAGCTTCTTACACCCGTAAAGAAAATTGAAATACAGAGAAACATGATGGCGGTGGCGGGTGATAGCCAACGCGGCTGGGTGGCGACTTGGATGGCAGGAGAAGATTAGAGTTGGGTTGAGAGTATTAAGATTTGCGGTGATGCCAAAGTTCGATTTTATTTTATTTTTTATTTCGCTCTTTGTTATAGGAGTGCTAATCTTGACTTTTCAAATATGCATTTTTTTTTAAGGCCCATGGGGGTTCTCTTCTTCCTCCTAATTGGGTCCTTTATCCTCCTCCTTTTCTGCAGGATCTTTTGTATTCCGATCTTATATTAAGGCTCCGTTCGTTTCACGAAAATGATTTCCAGAAAAATATTTTCCGGATTTTCCGATGTTCGTTTCACGGAAAATCAACTATTCAAGAAAAAAATTTTCCATCAATAGAAAAAAAACTACCTTCAAAGTGGAAAACATTTTCCATAACTTCTTCCACCTTATATCTTTTTACCAACACATTTTTGTTTTATTTTTATGCTTTTTTTTTTCTTTTTTTCCTTTTCTTTTGTTCCTTTTCATCTTTCTTCCTTAGCTTGGCCGGTGGCCGGCCACGACGACGGCCGACGACCAGCGATCGGCAACCAACCGCGGCAACAAGCCAGCTCGAGCTCCGCCCCAGGCCGGCGAGGCGGAGCCTCGCCCGAGGCGAGCCCGAGCTCCACCGCCAAATTCGGCAAACTTGCGGCTTGCCAGAGCCCGACGAAACTCTAGCGAGCTCAGGCGAGATCGGCTAAGCCTCGACCTCGTCGGATCTGCGACCGGATCTTGGTCGATCTGCCGGCGATCGGCCATCGTCGGGCGTGCGGCGGCGGAGGAAGGAGGAAGGAGGAGGAAAAGAAAAAGGAAAAGGAAAAGAAAAGGAAAAAAAAAAAAAAAAGAAAAGAAAAAAAATAATAAATAATAAAAATTTCGATTTTTAAAATATAAATAATTAAAAATTCATTTTTAAAAATATAAAAAATAAAACTAATGAAAGGTGGAAAATAATAAAAAAATTTGTATTTTTAAAAATACAAATATTTTTGGTCAATTAAAAATATTAAATTTAATTTTTTGATAATTTTTCCTAATCAATTAAATTAGTTAACAAACGGTGAAAAATATTTTCCACTCAAAATTCAAGTTTCAGCCGAACACCAAAAATATAGTCATTTTCCTAAAAAATGATTTCTAGGAAAATGTTTTCCGGAGATGGCCCATTTTCCGCGAAACGAACGGACCCTAAATAACCTCAAAACTGAGAGTTTAATATATGAGTTGTTTTAGACCAAAATATATATATGCATTTTAATACTTGTGTTTCAAAAATACATGATACCAAGTAGCAAATTAATAAGTGATAGAAGAGGATTTCTGGAATCTTTTTTTCTAGCAATGCGAGATAGAGAAACTCATTCATGTATCCAGTAGAAATGTAGTTAATCTATTAGCTTTAATATCTGTGGCGTTATTCTTGTCCTTTGAGACGTCTTGGGCTTCCCTGCAAAGTCAAATCCAAATATCATCTTGTTTAACGTTCCTTCAATATTGGGGACTATTTGCACAATGGGCCAATCGAAGCCCGTCGTAGAAAGGCCCCCACTTAGTTCGCTGAAATATTGCGAAAATCAGGCCTGCTAGGCGTAGCTATTGATGAAGGGAATAATTTCTGATACGGCACCATAACATGACTCAAACTTAATATAAAATTAGGAATTGAAACTAATTATGTTCAGGTCAATTTCATATGAACCCACGACACACAATTAATGATCTTCATGTGCGCATGTAACTCGTTTAAATTAACAAGTTAGTGTCGACACGATTTGTGTATAAACCCTTTAGACACAATTAACTTATTTTGTTAACTATGAACATGTTTTTAGTTTGATTTGATGATATTTAATATTGCAATATGTAAGTATATTTTGTCAAAAAATTGAGAATATTTTTCATGTCAAGTTTGTGTTGATGGGTTGATTTTGTGTTGACAAGCTAACTCGTGTCACGGTGGATCATGCAATCATGTTTGTTAGCCAACTCATTATTTAATCATGTTACGTTGATTATGTTGTGTCAATTCATTAACTTTCAAATTGTATCCGTGTCAAATAGATCCATATGATTAACTAATAGCGTGATGTTTGGGTTGATCTATTTTGTAGTATACCCTTATATCGAGATGACATGAACACGATTGTTAACACAAATTGTCACCCTTGCATGTACATGCCCCCATCGTTCCTTCATTGTACCAGATAATATTGGATACCTATTTTTGTATAGAGACTCCGTAAAGATTGATTTACAAAACTATTCGAATAATCAATTTTGTGCCTTTTGAACTAAATAATTTGAATCCAAATCTCTCCGTAGCGTGCATCAAAGATATTCGATAAATGCGAAATTTAAGAACGTTATAGAATAGTCCTCAATTGCCTAATCCATGAAAGTCCAGTCGAAACTAAATTTAAAACTAGCAAATCCAATCTAATTAAATTCTGAAAAAGTTCACACTTTACGTATATATTAGAGGGAGAATACACTTCAACCACAAAAAGGAGAAATTACACAAACTTCTCCCAAAACTTTGGGGGTTGTCTACGCCTAAACTTTCAAGTATTTGCACGTTAAACCTAAACAGTCATTTCATTACAGTCGTTACTCCTTTGTTATATTTTGCATTAATTTGTGCAAGCACGTGAATTTTAAAAGGTAAATATGCATTTCTGACTTTTTTTCATAGACATCTCTCGTTTACACTTGATTTCTATAAAAACTGAAAAAATTAAGAAAATGGAGAATAATAAACTAGATAACATATAAATAATTAAAATGTCTTTAAAAAAGAAACGCAGTTAAGTAAAAAGGAGAAAAGCCTCAACAACAAAAGATTAAATTACAAAAATTGGATACTCATTAGGTACTCTTAAATGATTAATTAATACAAAAATATGATTGATCAATAAAAAATTTTAGAAAAATACCCTAGCTTCCAATTAATCATCTCCTTTTATGATTTAATAGCATTATTTTCTTTTATACATTTTTTTTAAAACATTTTTAATCACTCACTTAGACATTAATGTGCCCTTTTTATATACATAATGGATTGACCAATATTTTTAATTTGACCTTTATATTGAGTCGTTATCCCTTTTGTTTATTTTTTATTTATTTTCTTAAAATATCTTATTTAGTTCTATTAAAGTGATTATATTTATCAAATTTTAACAAATTTTTATTTTTTAAGATTATTTTTTACATTTATTTCCTTTATTATTAGTATTTTAATTTATTTATTTATTCTCTCATTTTCTATCTTTTCCATTTTCACAGCAATTAAGGGTAAAAGAGAAATTTCTTTCAAAAAACAATAAGATGAAAAATATACATTTGCCCCAAAAAAAGTCACATGTAATGCACATACTAACAGTGACAACTATAATAAGATAAAAATTTAAGGGGGTATTACCAATTAAAAGTTCATGAAGGCCGTCCCTAAAGTTTGTGGGATTTTTGTATAAAGGAAAATGTCACAAAAATTTCAAACTATACCCATTGTGATATATTTACCCTAAATCTTACTTTGCCAATTGCTATATATTTATCTTAAACTTTTTCCTATGACATAAAATCCCTTAAATTAAGTATTCATATGACATATTTATTCTTCATCAATGTTCCATTTGATAATTTTTCAATCACAGTAAGTGTCATATCAATATTGTTTACTTTTTAGCATCTATGTAGGTAGATTTTTAATGATCTTATTGGCAAAACTTTGACAAAGGGTAAATGTATCATACAAGTATAAGTTTGGAATTTTTAGTGCCACGTAAAAAGGAAGTTTAGGGAAAATATATCATAGTAAGCATAATTTATGATTTTTTATGGCTTTTACCTTTGTATAAAGTATTCTATGTTTAATTGTCTTAAATCAAATGACTTTCTAAGGTGGACTTTTTTTTTCGTCATTAAAATATTATTTTTTATTGAACCCAAGGACCTCCTAAGACACCATACAACATTGAGAAAACATTGGCTTGAGTGTAATACTCCACGTAGGATATCCAGAAAACCACTCAGCAATCCACATGTGTCGATCAGGCCCACATGAGGGATATTCAAAATTTACTACAGCTATCCTCTCTCTCTCCCTCCTTTGCGAAGTGCCTCTCAGTTGTGAAACGGGTTTACCAAAGCCCCGCCATCATGTTTTTCCCTCAAATCTCCCCCCCCCCTCCGCAAGCGAAAAAACCACAATGCTGCCGGGTGATTTCAACAGGGAGATAGAGGAGAGATGTAATAAATAAATGTGGACCTTTGAACAAAAAAAAGAGGGTCGGGTTTATATTCTTAATAGTCTTCGGTGTGGGCTTGGATCAACACGTATCGAAATATAAAAAGAATATAAACACGTTTTTTTGAACAAAAAAACGTTTAAATTTGAATATAATTTGTATAATTTTTTAATATTTTTATTTTTTATTTTTTTTTTCTATTTTCTTTCTTATTTTTCTTATTTTCTTATTTATTTTTCCTTTTTTTCTTTTTTTTTTTTTTTTCTTTTTTTCTTCTTTTGGCCGGTCGTCGGCCTCGGCCATGGCCAACAATTGGCTGACGAGGGCCAGCGGCCTCGCCCCCACGGGCTCGCCGGGCCCCAGGCAAGGCCGAGCCTCGCCGTAGTTGGGCGAGGCTCGGCCTCGCCTTGGCCGGGCGAGCTCGGCCTCGCCGGATTTGGGCGAGATCGAGCTCGCCCGCCCGGCGCGAGGTCGGCCTCGCCTCGCCAGGGGCCGGCGACGCTCCGGCAAGGTCACCGGCCCTCGACGGCGTCGCCGGCCATGGCCGAGGCTAGCGACCAATCAAAGAAAAAAAAAAAAAAAAGAAGAAAAAAGAATAAGAAAAAGAGAGAAGAAAATAGAAGAGAGAGAAAAAGTGTTCCTAAATTTTGTTACATAAACTTTTGTTCTTGTTTCTGTTCCAGATGTATTTCTGGGAACAAAAAAATAGATTTGGAACAAAAACGCAAACAAATGCGTTTTTGTTCCTTTTTTGTTCCTAGGAACAAAAAAAACAAAAACAAAAAACTGTTTTTAAACAGAAAAAAGAAGTGAAAACAAACAGGCCCTAAGTGATTTTTTATATGTCCTACATAGAGGGTTAAACTCAAACGATATTTTCTCATACAACACTAGCTTTAAAAGATCATTAGTCAAAGGCTACTTCTCTTTTTATTTATTTTCACAGCAATTGAGGGTAAAAGAGAGGGGCTCTATAGCTTAGCTGCAAAGTGCACAATATCCCAAGTTTTTCGATAACATATGATATAATGACCCAATATATGACACTGGTTTTTATCTTTAAGAAAGCTCAAGCTTTAGCATACCTTGTCACTTTAATCAGAAATGCCACGTGGCCACCAAAACCAAACAACGCCATATAATAAACACTGACATTCGACGTCCCTCTCTTTCTTTTGGGCACATATACGAAATGTTATATTTGGTAACTTGTTAATGTCCCTTTTTTTTTATGTCATTCATATAATATAGCTTTATCTCAAAACTCAAAAGTAGCAGGTTCGCCTACATACAACCGTATGCTAGCACATACCAAGTTAGTGGTTGGCTAAGTGGTCCGAAATATGATTTGCATGCAAGATGTCAAATGATCAACTCCACTCCCTAGGCAATCTCGGGAACTGTGGTTAGTCTACAATTAATAGGCTTGGTTTTATATGTATTAGTGGTCCTAGGCTTCCCCACTCACAACTTATGAGGTTATGATAACAAGCTCATTCAATGAACGGTTGGTGTTTCTTTGGCACTGTAATCGAAATTTCAATAGTGGATGGGGTAGCTTTCAATCCCATCCAAACCCTTTTATTTGTGAACCTTCTACGGGAACATGGACTTGATCAAACTAGGCTTTCATTCACAAGGCCTAATCATTTAGATGGAAACAGTGCGATATAGCTGGCCCAGATCTATTATCAAACAATGGCTCTATCAAGAATTGTTCATGCATCTAAGTAGAAAAGATATGACCACGTGACTCACAAAAAGCATATATTCCATGCTTCGTGCCGCAGCGGGACTACCATCAGAAAGCCGGTTTTTAATTATTAAATACAATTGTATTAACTGGAAGTTGCAATAATGTGATCTCACGGATCTTTCAAGTACCAGACTAGGATCATATGTTTGATCCGATCAAAGACAGACCATCTATGCTACCACTTGGAAATTTGTACAAAATTCTTTCTTTCTTTCTTTCTTCTTTCTCTTTCATTTTGCCTTTTTCTTTTGTCTTTTCATATCAGATGGAATTAATGACTATGGTTTGCTCCGTCCAGTTTGATTGAGATGGTTCGAATCTTCTCCACTTCCATTAAAATTCACAAGGTCAAAATTGTGAGAAATCAAGCACGAGGGGACTGGAGCGCAACTAAGAACACATAGTGACAAGAATAGTAGTGAGACAAAAAAAAGTGGCCCCGCAACAAATTACCACAGAAGTACGCAGTAGGAACTTTACAAGGATGGAGATGTCATTGAAAGGAGTTTGTATTTCCAAAGAAAACAAGGGGAAATTTGAAGGTTTCATCAGAAGCTAGTTGCTTTGATACTATTCTTGACAATGCTTACACGACGGACTATGTTTGTCTGTTCTTTTTTTTCTTTTTTTTTCCTTTACAAGAGCCAAAGAGAGTTTATAATGTATTCAGCTTACAAGGATACATGGACCCGAAAAATTAAACGAAGTAATCTTGCTGAATATTATTGAGCTAAATGTATCTTATAAACTTAATGAACAGGCTGCTTGGAGATTTTCTGGTAAGAAGTAAAGGAAGACTACTAGAATACCTGACTGATAATTTTTTTTATGGATGATTTCAACTGGAGAGACGATGCACAAGTGATTGCTGATGACTTTCCAGAGAGTTCAACAAACGTGGATCCAGTAGGTGAGCCCGAGCACCAGTCTGCATAGTGTGCAAGAAAACAGCTACAACTTTTGATCCAAACAGAGTTACGAGAACCATAATACCAATCCAGAAAGCTCGTTCCGAGCGCTTTACTTTGATCAAATGGGTTTCCCTGTAGCCTTTCGCATATTAGCAGCTTTGGCTAAAACTCGAGCAGTTTCTTGAAAATCATCGTTTAGGCGTGTCACAGAGTATTGTTTCTATTTTTTTTTTATCATTTTTCTTTGTTATTTTGGTTTATTGTTTATTTTCTCATATTGTTTACTGCTTAAGGTTGTTTTCAGGTTACTGACCAAAAAAACGAGGTTATTTTCAGGTTTATCGATGTCACCTAGGATTAGCACTGTACTTATTTGATCTTTTCGATGAATCATGCAGCTTCCAATATATTTTACAGAACAAAGAGATTTCTCTTTTTGTTGAATCTCTCTTTGATTGATCAATGTGTGATATTCCGAATCCTAATTACTAATGGAATCAAAATGATCTCTGGATTTATCAGGAGATCCTTTCAATTGGCTAGAATCCGTTACTTGAACAAAACTAGATCTTGTAGAATCATATGCTAGATGCAAATGTGCATAATAGATCGATATGAACATCATGAGCTATCCCACAATAAAACCTGTTGTTGCTGATACCTTCTTCTTGGTTCCTTCTTATCCTCCTTTTAGGACCCGAGCTCAGATCGCCTGAGTGCATGTTTGCAAATCGTGGAGTTCATGTTGTTTATCTATTTCTTTGCAATGTTAATTGATACCAACACATGGTAATTTTTTTTTTTTTTTTTACTAATATTTTCCAACTCTTTCATAAATCTACTAACACAGAATACAAGCGGTTTAGGTTTAATAATAAAGCATCTTATTTATGCTCTATGAACAATAGATTATGAGGATAAAATTCATGCACGTGCGCACCTGTTTGCACGTGTGATATAACCCTCTTTCACAAGAGGAGATAATAAGCAAAAATCCTGGATATAACGTTCTAAGGAAGGGATACAAGAAAGTTTCGAATGATCTCCATTTTATTGATTTTGCATTATGGTCGGAGAAACATGAAGGAAATAATCATTTGAATAGTGCACTAAAAAAGAGGTTTATTCTTTAGACTAAAGATGTACAATTTTATTATCATCAGAGATTAAGAAAATTATACTAAACTTAGGCCGATACTATTTACAATGCCGATGGTCCCTTATACAAACCACTAATATATTTGTTACAAAGAATCAAAAAAAAATCAATAAATTTGATTTAATGAAACAAAGCAAATTAAAGTGTGGAGATTGATGGGGGGGATCTCCAATCTCTTTTTGGATCTCCCCCATGCACAGACCATTAAATGCATTTTATTCAGTGCTTTGTGCACATTTTGGCTCTAATTGGGGCTTCTCTTCTTCGGCCTCCAGCAAGTTGCGTATCACTGCGTCGGATGCGTCTCTTACCAGCTTCGACCAGTCCCTGTTCCAACATGTAGAAACATTATACGAGGCATTATATTGTGTTTAGAATATTTCGTGATTTTTAGTAATGATGCTTTGGTGGACCTTTCATTAATCTTCTACTCGATAGCTTAATCTTTTAGATTGAAATTTAGGCCTTGAATATTCTCTTCTTCTTATTTTTTTCTTATTTCGCATACATCCACTATTTTTCATGATAATATGATTTCTTGTGGTCATTCGTAACAGGTCGTGCTATAGTCCGCGGTGGAAAATTAGAGCAAAAGGGATTGAAGCATACCCTTTTGATGAATAGAAAGTGAGACCAACGGTGTTCTTGGCTTCCTCGACAGCATGCCTATATCTTTGCAAATTATTGGCCGAATGCTTCAGGTCGTCCCGGACATGAAGTTGAGACGGCTTCACATCGCAAAAAATGGGTACCACCCTCTTCTTCGTCTCCATCAGCAAAGCCAGCTCGTGGAGGCAGAACCGCGACTCGCAGTAAAGCGGCGAGAACACCACAACCCCGACCTTGCAGCCATAAATGGCCGCGTCGATCTCATCGAACAGCTTATCTCCGGGCTTCATGCTCCTGTTGTCCAGGAAAGGGTGAACATCGAGCAGGCTCAGGAAGTTGTGCAGCAAGCCAGCGATGCTCCGCTTGGTCTCGGCGCCACGGTGGTTTATGAACACCTCGCATGGCGGCCTTAGGGTTTGGATTATTTGGCTGTTGCGTCCAAGAACGCGGCCGTGATGAATTACGTTCTTGGCTATGGCCGTTGATAATCCCTGCATCACTTTTTTTTTTCCAAGAAGCTAAAGTAACGAAAGGTATTTTTAAGAAAAATACGATTTATTTCTGCTATAGGGTGCGATATACACGACACAGGGTGTGTTCATTTATATATGAAGAGAGTTCGAGGGAGGGAGAAATGTTATGAATTTTTTATTAGACAGAGAATGGTTTGATATTCAAAGGAGGAACGTTTCAAAAGTCGTCGGACCGACTGACCGACCGTATCACGTAGGGAAGCAACATAGCATTTGTTCAGAAAAGGCGGGGAAAAGAGAGCGAGAGAATGATTGTTCGACACGTATTTAATTAGGAAGTGTTGTCTGGACCTTCAAACACGGTCGGCTCTTGGCCCCTAAAATTGTGTTACGACTACTCCCATCGCTATCATGGTTTTCACTTTCAAATACGTTGTCGTCTTGGCTAATATTCTCTGCATGGTCATTTGAATTTGTACTATTATTTGGCAGGCTCGATCAAACGTCAATTTCTTGTGATTTCTTGGGGCCATTGTCTCATGGGAAATTGCACGTGATGGCCTAAGCAATTAGACCAAACTAGGCATTCGAGGCTAACCTGAATATCACCTAAACGTCGAAATGAAGAAGAAACCGCTCTAACATCCTCTTTGATTTGGCATAAATATAACTGGAGGAACATTCGTTGTGCTTTGAAGTTCGAACAACTGCTCTCATACCTGATGTGAGAATTTATTGAATCAACCAATTTATTATGCATATTGATGGGTGCCTTTCAAATCACCATTAAAGTTAACTTAATCTAATAAAGAGATGCACCCGTCAAGTCATTAAATTGTATTAGTTTAGTAAATTACATAGATCATGAGAGAATTTCTTAAGTCAAAATACGATTGCTGACTTTTTTTTTCTTGTCATCAAGGGCAAGAGCACGAAGACCTGACGAACACTGCTCAAGCGGTCAAACTCCATGAACCTGTCGAATCAGGACTTTTAGTCTATACAGTAGACCCAACTCAGAGCGGTTTGCAGACAATTAGTAGGAATTCGGACAAAAAACGTCTACTTGTTTTTGAGCTAGAAATCTCCCAATGCTCCATCCAATCATAACAACCTTGAGGAGTCAAGTAGTCGTTAATACGTAGGATCAGTCCGTTAACCGCGCCTTACATTCCACATAGTAGTTTCTAAGTAGATCCATGGACAGGAAAATTCTGGTTTATCGTTGTATCAATTTCGTCATCCGAGACGTCATATAGCTACCATAACTTTCTTCCAATTTCCAGATTCTCAATTTCTCCGTCTTTTGCTAGGAAACCTGCAGTACCTTCCTTGACGCTGCACAGCTTCAAAGAATTCTCTCAGTCGGGTGGAACTTGGACTACGTCAGAGTTTTGGTGGTCGGTGTTGTTCCTGTTCCTTTGCTACTATAAGCTCATACATGAATATCTTCTAGGGCTTAATTTGAAGTTCAACAGCTTGAACAATTGTAACTTTTCATTTACAATAGCTTGTAAAGTATTATTTTCGAGGATAATTTCTGCCTCTCAGAGAGCGTAGATGTTAGAATGTGAATATCTCCATGATTCAATGGACGACCCGGTTTATTTAGGTATAGCAGGTACAATAGATATGTGAAGCTCGTGAGAGGAAGAGAGAAAATAGGTTAAGCGAAACTTAGAAATATCATGTGAAAATTACAAATTCAATAGAAGGAAATGTTCCGGGCTTCGCATATATTTCGAGCATGGGGAGGGCACAATCCAACTTTACACTTGGTTCGTCCCAAATTCATACACAAGATCACAAAACTCATAAAGAAAAAAAAAAAAAAAAAAAACAGAGGGCTTCTCAAATAGTGTGGGATGAGAAAGAGAAAAGGAAACAAGGTTTGAGAAATATTTTCCTACGACAGCAAGTCACATCAAACTGCCTCAGACCAATATTACACTCTTGAAATAGCTTTAACCAAATTTTTGGGTGTTTAGCTTAGCTTTTCTGAGGGATTTTGAGCCTTGGGGGAAGATATGATGTGTTTGGCAAACTTTTTTGTGATCTCTTTGGCCAAATGTTAGCTTTGACAAAGCTGCTTTCAACATTTGCGAAAGGCTATTTGTGAGGTTGAGTAACTTTTTTTCTTCAAAAACTATTCTTACCAATTTTTTTCGTTTCTTTGGTTTTGCCCCCATTGTTACTATTCATCTTCTTTGCATGAGGGCGGCTAGCAAGGCTAAATTAGACTGCGAAGGGCCAGCGAAAATTGCTTGAGGTCACATGACCTCTGCGAGGGTCATGCGACCCTAGCGAGGGCTACTTAGGATCATGCAACCTCAGACAACGGTGAATGGCTGCCTAAGCCCTTCGCTAGAGCAAGCAAAGAGTGAGTTTTTTTTTTTTTTTTTTAAAACTAACTAAATAAAATTGTAGCTAAGTCCTTTGCAAGAAAAGTTTATCCAAATATTATTTAGCCAAAAGTTGCTTTACCAAGGACTTTTAAATTATAATTTACCAAACGCAATTGCATTTCATCAAACCCCATTTCCCCAAAGCTCATTTCCAAAGTTGAACTAAACACACTCGTCCATCCATGGATGAACTAATAGAAAGCCGAAATTGCATTTAAATATAAATTAGTATGGTTTTTTTATCATCTTTGATGACTCAATTAAAAGGATCGAACTACTTAATATTCAATATCAATAAAATGAATTAGTGTGTTGGTTCATTTTAAATATATGTGTTGTTTCATTTTAAATATAAACAGTAACTTGATTATATTCATATCATTTGACCAGATTGTAGCTTTATTTAGATTTCCATAAAAAGCATGACAAAAAAAAAATTTGACATAAATAGTTCATGAACTTTAACCCAATGTGCAATTTAGTCTCTAAACTTTTAATTTATTCAATGTAGTCTCCAAACTTTAGCTCAATAGATAATGTGGTCCATGAATTTTTAATTTGTTCAATATAGTTCCTGAATATTTGGTACATGTTTAATACAATTCTTGAATTATATGAAAATGTTTAATATAGTCATTCCATAATCATTCAAGACCAAGGACTACATTAAACATTTTCATATAGCTTAAGGGTTGTATTAAATATGTACAAAAATTAATAACTACATTAAATAAATTAAAAGTTTAGGGACCACATTGCACATTGAGCTAAAGTTGAGGGACCACATAGAACAAATTAAAAGTTTAAGAACCAAACTGCACATTTAGCCAAAGTTTACAGATTATTTGTGTTGTTATCCCAAAAAAAAAAAAAAATAAAAATGCTCAAGTGGGATGAACTACTCATTATTAGATATTCATGATGAATAGCCCAAGAGTAAGAAGACGTGGTTGGATTGGAGAGCAATCCAAACTTAAACTTTAAATGAAAAGGTAACTATAGTCTGCCGCTTTCTAGAAATATTAGGCGATGGAAAAGTCCATATTTCTTGATTAAAGATCAGATAATCATTTTTAATAAGCTTTGACGGGGCCGTCCTTGTTGATCCATTCTTCACTTCCTTCAGTGGTATTCTTTCCCAACAATTTCTTATCTCTCCGACGCAGAAGAAACGAAAGAAAATCAACGATTTCAAGTCCGCCGTTCCCACGGTGTCCAACGCTTCAATCCGAAAGAATTGAATGGTATAGGTGTGACATGTTGATTTTGATTCTGGGTATAGAGCTTCGCAAGTTACACCCGAGACTTCGTCTCGTTGGTGACGTGTGCCCAAATAAACCTTAACCTAGGATTGATGGGTTTTATGACAAGTCTCGCCAAATTCGACAAGCTCATATTCATTTAGTACATATAACACGATCAATGCTTCTAAACTAACATTCCACTAGAAGAGATCCCAAGAGGGAACTCATAATTTCATTGAGGGGGAGGTTGCTAAGAGAAAGCTTAAATATGAGCTTATTAACATATTTTTACTCAAAAATAAGAAAGTCTTAAGAGCCTTTTTGTTTACAATCAAACAAACACTAAAAAGCTATTGTTTTGCTTTAGGAAAATGGTATAAATGGTCTCTTAACTTTGAATTAATATGCAATATTGTCTTTAAACTTTTAATTTGTTCAATGCAATCCTTAAACTTAACTTCTAGATTTCTTCAATATGATCCTTGAATTTTTTTTTCTACATGTTTAATTTAGTCCATAAAATGCTCAATGTTATTCTTCAATTGATTCGAGTTAATGAAATTTGCTAATTTGAATTCTAATCAAGTAAGTTTAAACGGTAGGCAAAAAAATAACCTTATGTGTGGATTATCCACGTGAAATATTTGACCCAAATCAAAATATGATATCCACACCATCAAATTACATGGATAATCATTTTTTAACTAAACCAATTTTTAAAAACTAAGAGAATTATTATATGATAATTTGAGCTGAATGTCTTACGTAGATAATCTGTGTAACGTTATCATTTTGTCCACCATTCAAACATAGTGAATTGGAAGCCAAATTAGTAAATTCCTTTGACTTGAATTAATAGAATGAAAACTTTGAGTATTTTCATATAGTCCAAGGACTAAATTGAACATATACAAAAAATTCAATGATCATTTGAACAAATCAAAAAGTTTAGGGACAACATTATACATTGAGCTAAAGTTTGTGGATGATGTTATACAATGAGTCAAAGTTCAATGACTATATGTGTAATTATCTATTTTACTATCCCACCAAAATTTAACATATTATTAGAATTTTCAAAAAAAAAATCAAAAAAAATTATGTGACTTTATGTGTCAACATTTGAATTTATGCAAAAAAAAAAAAAAAAAAAAAGTCAAAATTCATGAACTAAAAAATTATATAAAGCAAAAAAATAGGATAGGTACACTATGAATGTCATAACTTTTTTTTTCATGCACTTGAGTGTCACAAATTTAAAAAATCTATCACTTAAGTGCCATTGGCAAATTCCTCACCAGAAAAAATAATATGGCATTAATTTATAATACATCATCCAACATGGCATCTTGGAGAGCTTAAGTTAGAACTTGAGAAAGCCAACAATGTCGCTTGAGTGTTTGATTGAAGGAAAATAAAGTTTCAATAACTTCACGAATAATCATTTTCCAGTGCCAATTTTCAGAAATGGACACTTAGGTTCTTCAATTTTTTAAAAAGCTACCACTTAAATGACAAGAAAAGTGAATTTGTAAATGGCATCGTCTGAGGAAGAGAGAGAGTAAAACTCATATATAAATGGATAACTTGAAAGATCCAACGAACCGTATTTGGTTATAAGTCAGGCGAGTCCATTTAAGCATAATCTAGCACATAATTTAAATCTATTCATTATATGAGTCTTGATGTCTCAAGCATTCTTCTTGTCCTTCTAAGATGTCCTTTTGCCTCTTTCCTGCAAAATCTAACCCACTATCATCTTGTCCATCGTCCCTTCGATATTTGGGACTTTTTTGCGCAACGGGCCAGTTAAAGCCCATTGTGAAAAGGCCTCAACTTTAGTCGCTGAAATATTACTAAAATCAGGCTCACTGCGCAAACCCATGAATACAGGGTGACCTAATCTTACACGACACCATAACATAACTTGCATGCAATCCTAACTTGCTAGGTTCGAGTTGAAGCTAATTGTGTCTGAGTCAATTTCATGCCAACCAACGAGACACTATTGTTGACATCTAAATTTTTCGCTAAACATTTTGAATTAAATTACGTAGAAAATTAAGGACCAATTTGAAATTAACAAAAATATTTTTCGCGTCACCTAGGTATTAGTATCATTTGCTTTTACTAACTTTTTTTTTGTTTTATTTTCCATATTTTTTGGATAATTATTATTTTAAAAAAAAAGAGAGGGCAAGGCCCATGCGGGTTGGGCCTTCACGCCCCGGCCCTCTTTCTTCTTTGTCTTTTGCATGGGCCCGGGCCCATCTGGCCCCCTCACCGTTGCGACCCAGCCCAGTCCCCTCCTTTCTTCTTCTTCCTTCCTGGGAGAATTACCAAAAAGTCCTAAACCTATTATAATTGTGCCAATTCGGTCATAAACTTTTTTTTGTCCAATTTAGTCCTAAACCTTTTATAATTGTGCCAATTCAGTCCATCCGGCCAAAATTGGCCGGCCGGCCGACGTGGACGCCGGTGGGAGACAAATGCCGGTGAGGTAAATTTTTAATATTTTTTATTATATATATATTTTCAAATTTTTAAATATTTTTAATTTTTTTTTTTGGCCTTCTTCTCCTTCCACCGGCCGACGCCGCCAGGTGAGGGCCAGAGGTGAGGGCCTCGCCGCCACTAGCGAGGCTTGCCCCGCCGACCAATGGCGGAGGCGAGCCTCGCCCGGCCGACGGCGAGGCGGGCGTCACTAGATCTCGGCGAGGCTCGACCTCGCCATGGCCGGGCGAGACCGAGCCTCACCGGATCTGGCGACGGCGGCCTCGGCGTCGGCCGGGCGAGGCCGAGCCTCGCCAAATCCGGCGAGCTCGGCCCTCGCCGGCCACTGGCGAGGGTGAGGCCCCGCGTTGCGTGGTGTAGTCGAGGAACCCGCGGAGGAGCTCGATCTCGTTCTCGTCGGTCTAGAGGCGCTAGAACGGGTTTTGGCGACGGTCACGGCCGGGGAGGGCCGCTTGAGCTCGGAGGGAGAGATCGTGCCAACGATTGGGGGACGGGGGAGGCGGCGGAGGTGGCGATGGCGACGGCAGCCTTGCCGCCACCGGGCGAGGTCAACCCTTGCCCTCGCCGGTGGCCGGCGAGGTGGCCGTCGCCCGATCTCGGCGAGGTCGAGCGTCGCGGATCTGGCGACGGCCGCCTCGCCGTCCCCGGTGAGGCTCGCCTCCGCCTGGTGGCCGGTGGGGCGAGCCTCGCCCGGCCCTCACCTCGGCCGGCGTCCGGCCGAGGAAGGAGAAGAAGGCAAAAAAATATATATATATTTAAAAATATTTAAAAATTCAAAAATACAAAAATAGAAAAAATTTAAAAAAATTACCTCGCCGGCCGGCTGTCCCGACGGCATCCACGTGACGTCGGCCAGCCAATTTTGCCCGGATGGACTAAATTGGCACAATTATAAAAGGTTTAGGATTAAATTGGACAAAAAAAAGTTTATGACTAAATTGGCACAATTGCAATAGGTTTATAACTTTTTTGGTAATTCTCCCCTTCCTTCCTCCTTCCCCCTTCGCCTCTATAGCTCCCATGCGGCGACGATGACGTGCACGAGGACAGCCTACGGCGGAGAGAGAGAGAGGAGTAGGCCTACAAAGGATGGGACACGCCTTCAAAGCAAAGCAGGTGGGCCGTTGATGAGATGCCGGTTCGGCCGCATCCGTAGACATCGATGCTCTGTACCACCACGACCTAGTCGGTCGAGCCTCACGCCATTAAGCCCGCTAACGTCTCCCTTGTTGCTCCTTGCCGCTGCCGCCCCCTACATCTCAACTCGGACTGGCCAAGCTAGCTAGGCTGCACATGGTAACGTTTCTATTTCTCCCAAATTCCGTTCTTTTGTTTCTTGGAACAAAAAAAGAACTGATAACACCAAATTGTTTTCTATTCCAGGGAATAGAAAGTTAATCCAAGAATAGATTTTGAGCAGAAACAAGAAAAAAAAAAAGACTTCTGTTCTCGGGAACAATTTTTAGAAATAAGTCAATTTTTTTTTTTTATTCTTTCTCTTGCCATGGCCACCTTCAATTGCCCGGAGACACCGCAGCCGCCGCTCGTCGTCCTCGGTCACCGAACGCCGCCGCCGATCGCCGCCATCTGCTACCCGCCGCCACCACTGCACGACCACTGGCAGCCGACCGTCATCGCCAACCGCCGCCGCACAACTTGTCGGCTGCCGATGACTGCTAGCGGTGGCAACAGGTGGTGGGCAACGGTTGGCAGGCGGCGATCCATGAACAAGAATAAAAAACTAATAAATACAAAAAAGAAACTATTGCGTTACCAAACACATTTCTATTCTTTTTATATTTGTGTAGTTACCAAACAGGTTCTTTTACTCGAAATTGTTCCCTAGAATAGAAATAGAAAAGAACTATTTCTAAAAAAAAAAAAAAACTCTTCCCCAGTCAATAAGCGTTGTCATGCGCGCCCTTCCTCGACACCTCGCCAATCCGCCGCCATCTCCTGTTGCTGCCACCTCACCATCACGTCCGCCAATCCCTCGACGCAAGCTACTGCAGATCTGTTGTACGCGGCCATGGTGACCGTGTTGCTCGCCTCAGTTGGTTCCATCAGTGTCATGGGAGTACAGGGGTAAGGGAGCTTGCAACCGGGTTAGCGTGAATCATAGTCTAAGTAACACCGACACGCGACACGAACACGCAACACGACACGACACGCCGACACGTCATTTTTTAAAAATAGATAATTCCGACGCGTTGGGAAAATAAATATTTTTTTTTTAATGAATTTACACTAATAATATTAATAAATCTATTTATAGGAAATTAAAGATATATCTAGAGTTAATGTGTACCCATATTTGAAAACATATTTCTAATTTTAATATAAAATATTTATGAAACTAACGACCAACAAAAAAATTAAAATCAATTTATTCATATAAATATATTATATTTTATAAAGATTTTTATCATCCCCCACTTCCCAAAAAAGAAGTCCCAAAAAACAAAAATCGCCGCCCCCAAACCCCTCTCCTCCACGCACCAAAACCTCCCGTACAAAAACCGCCATCCCCAAAACCCCCTCCCCCCCCAAGACACAAAAAACCCCCTCACAGAAACCACCATCCCCCCAAAACCTCCCCCTTCCGCCCCCAGTTTCTCCCCTCCTTTCTTTCCCCATCACCCATCATGTCTGTCATTCCCTTAAAAATTAAAATCATCCTCTCAGCCAGTCAGCCATCCCTCTGCACCAGAATCTCCATTTTTATTTTTGTTTTCATCTACTCTTCTTGTTCAAAAGTTAACGCTCTCCTCCGCGCCCTTCTCTTCCTCCTCCTTACCCGATTCTCTTCACCTTGATCTCTGCTCTCTCTCTCTCTCTCGGTTACCTCGTCGCAATCGCTTGCCGCCGCGCCTGCGGCCCTCCCTCCTTCGCAGCCGCAGCCGCAGCCTTCGGGCCTCCATCGCGCACCGCTATCGCGGCCCTCCTCCTTGCAGTCGTGGCCACGCCGTCGCCGCCGCAGCCTCAGCCTCGCCTCTGCTCCCTCGCTCTTGCATCCACCTCCCATCGCCTTCTTTAACAATTTTCTTTACCTTCGCACTTGCAGACCCGCCCCTGAAACCACCATGCTTCTCACAAATCCCGGACACGCGAGTCGAATCGGAAAGAGTCGATCGCGCGTCGGATTTTTCGACACGTTGACCGCGGGTCTGTTGTGGCGCTGGGGCGGGCTAACTAGGGGTCAATTTTTGGGCCTGAGAAAATGGGGGTCTTGGGCCGTTTATTTGAAGGGGTGAACCCATTTTCCCAGCCGAACTGGGCCCGCAAATCAGGCCCGGTCCGGCTGGGGTCTTGCTATCTGGGCCGGCAGGCCCGGGTGGCTTGGACCTGTGTCGGATGTGAAGACCTGACCCGGGTTTCCTTTTTAATATATAATATTATATTTTTATTTTATGAAAAATAGAAAATTCAAAAAGAAATTATATTTTCCAAAAATCAGACAAATCCAAAAATTATATTTTCCAAGAAATTAAAAAAAAAAGCCTAAATGATGGTTTTTATTCTCCATAAATGCATGAAAAATCCTTTAAAATTCAAAAGCCTTAGGGCTTAAATAATATTAGGTACTAAAGAGGCATTAGTGATTAACTAATATAATCAATTCACCGATCTTAATTTTTCTGGTTGTATAAGAGTGAAGTATTTCTCCTAATATTTTATTTGGTTTTATTATCGATCTATCCAAATTGATTAGTGGTGACTCTTATTTGAAACTAACTTGTAAGCTAAAAATTCAAACTATAAGTCGTGAATTAGTGGACTTGGAAGAGTCCACGCTAAGCCTAATAAACTTAGTGAGCCATTAGCCTTCGCATGCATAAGGGTGCCCAAAAACGAGGTCGCAACAACTTTAAAATTATGTAGGGTTCATGTCGAACTCGCTAGACACAAAATTTACCGGTATAAGTCGTTGAAATTAGCATATTAGTATTTGATACATCCTACACGTAACCTTTTTAGCCATGATTAGCAAATGCCATTAACAATGAACATGATTTTATTTGATTATACAATAATTTGTTCATGGATATTACAAATTGTAAATAGATTTTATAATAAATTAGGAATATTTTCCTGTCAGGTTTGTGTCGATAGAGTGATTTTGTGTTGACGGTTTAATTCATGCAATGGCAAATCATGTAATCGTATCCGCTCATCAAATCATGTTACACAAATCGTGTCTTTCAATCCATTAACATTCGGTCATTTTAGGTCAAGTAGGTGAGCATAATTAACTCCTCATGTCGCCAAGTGCAAACAATGCCATATTCAAATTATCTAACTCGACTTTTCCTGGCTTTCTAGATTGTTAATGCAACATACACTATCGTCTCAATCCTCACACTCTGAGCACAACATAAACAGTTAATCAACCTCTCTTGTCTTTTCAAAGATGCGGCAAACAACCCCTTTCAAAGAATCAATTTTGAAATACAAAAGGCAACCCCTGGAATCGGGAAGGAAGGTAGAAAATGACCTGAAGACCGTGGAGAATAGGCCTTTTGACTCCGGAAAATGTTGGCCATCACTACACTCAAAAAGGTGATGGTGGGGAGGCACTAGGGAACGAGGGATGTTTTGTCCACTTTGCCTTTGGCATTGCTCCCTTTTCTATTGTCAAGAATTATTTATTTCTAACATTTGAAAATAAAAATAAATGCATCCACTGACCACGAATCTTTTTTCTTTTTCTTTTTTGGTTTTTGCTGTAGCGAGGATGTATAGTTTAAGTAAATAAATCTTGAATTTGTAAAATATCTCTATAAACATTATAAATTAGATATGAACGAGTCTTCAGGCGATGAGGTCATATATTTATGGTTAACAATGCAGCATAATTGTGGATTGCGTACCTAAATCCTAGATACAGCTTTGACTAAGCCAATTGGGACAGATCTTTCAGCCTGAGCCATTTTCAATTCTTTGACGAGCAACCCGGCAAATGGGAAAAGTGATTCAAATGCATACCAGCTAATGCATCTACAATTGCTGTCGGTGGATCTCAGGCGAGACTTCCATGATCTAAGTTAGGTACCACTAGACTCGCATCCACCAGGTGTAACCTAAAATTTCTTCAAAATCAATGATGAGAGTGGAATGTTCTCCACTCCAGTTCACGCTTTGACCAAAAGAAAAAAAAAACACTCCAATTCATGCATATAAGGCCTTGAGAATCACAGGAATGGACCGAGCTCACACGCGTAACTCAAAATATCTTCAAAATTGGCAACGCAAGTGACGTTTCACTTTGGTTAACACATATTTTTATTTGTTTACACTGAAACAAAAGCAGAAGATAGATCACATCAAAATTTAGAATTATTATCGAATTTCAAAAATTGGTGGAAAAAGTCATATATAAACCTGCGTCAACATTTTAGTGCTACGACAATTTCCGGCAGTTTCGTATTATTATTATTTTTTTTTTAACAGAGGCAGTTTCGTATTTAAAACAGCTACTTTTCTCCCTGTAACTCTTCTTCTTCTTTTCTAGGAACTTTCGATGAACGTGATGTATCTCTTAAAAATGGTAGACCTTTGAGGGAAGTTCTAGCGCAAAAAAGAATGGACAAGCGGCAAAATGAAGCTCTACCATGAAATTTAGCTCAACATTGCCCCTTTACTCTTGTAACTTCCTATTTTTAGATGTGAAAATCTGTATTTATTACATCCGAGCGCTCGAACAAACGAGAAGAATCCCAATACACACTAATGCCTCGTTTTCCTCTCAAGTTTTTTATTTATTTATTGCATAATAAGATAAGATGCAGGTCACTTCACTAAATTTATGTACTTTCTCGATCGAATCGACCATCCGAGGATGGCTATTGTGAAGTAGCATGTGATGGTAACTCCAGCAAAAAGAGTTCATACATTTTTCCAGGGAAAAGAATCAACCGAGGATGTCCAAAAGAATTTAGAGTTAATATGACAAAAATCTGAAATTTGTACGTATGTAACACATTTATCTCAAATTAATTTTTTTATCATGAAAAATCCCAAACTTATACACTCATGGAAAATTTACTCTAAACTAATTTTTGAACCACAAAAAATCCCAAACTAGTATACTTACAATAAATTTATCATTAATTAGTTTTTTGACGGCCATACTCTCTGTTAAATTGGATAAATGCCACCAAAAATCACAAAACTAATACCCCCATGACAAACAGATGGTAAAATCCCAAATTACTTGACCCATCAAATTACATGTATCATCCAGTTCAGTAATTTAAGTACTAAAATTTGACGAAAACTAAGAATTAAATTAATCACAAATGTACTAGTTTCAAATTTTCAGTGGTCAAAAATTAGTTTGAAATAAATTTATTACATGTGCACCAATTTGAGAATTTCATGATATCAACCCAAGAATTTATGCACATAAAGGGGGTTGAAAAAGGACGTATATTAGTGACAAGGGGCAATGGTATTTCATGCAATAATTATTAGAGCTTAGTCCCTTGAATCAAGGGGCAATGATCATACAAATTTGGATTGAGGCTAATTGTTTTTCTATCTGTCTTCGCTGTCGCCGAAAAGGTCTATACGACAACAACGACAGTTCCCTGGAATTGTGGGGTGGATTAGTTAGCCGTTCGAGAGAGAGAAAATGCCTCCAAGGGAAAAACCCCCCTCGCAAAACCAGCGCCAGAACCGCATAAAACAACCAAGGCAAAGCAAACCTTCCGTAACGAACGTCTAACGACGACGCCTCCGCGGTCCGTCCGTCCTTAAAAAAAGGCCATTTCGCCACCTTTCGGGGCCTTGACTTTCTCCACGAGAAAGTTCCAGACGAGAGAGCATCGGGAAAACCTGTCCTAGGCCATCCGGAAATGCTCTGCACGTAGGGATCGCAACGACAGCGACGGTCTCTCTTTTCTTTTCTCTGTATTTCATTCCATGACTGGCGCTTTCAGATCTCGAATGTTTCTTCGTCTGAAGGGCGCTTCTTTGCCCGTTCTCTCCGTGTAAAAATCAGGGTTCCTCTCAGACGGTTTGTTCGTCTGGCGCTTTTGCGTTGATCGACCGTGATCTGGACCGGCACACGCGTCGACGACCACCATGGCGACCCAAAGCTGCTGTGGTACGTCGCCGTTCCTGGGGGATTGCGGCTCATGCAAGTCCTGTGGTTACGAGGTATGGTAGAACATGATGTCAGAATCATATATGTTCTTGTTCTTCTGTTTCATTGTTGACATGCAGTTTGATGACGTTAGACACATCCATGATGCCTGGGACTTACGTTTGGCACAGCCACCTTCCATTTGCTTGATTTCCATGGTTTAGGAATGAGAATACCACACAGTTTATATGTCTTATATACCACGAGCAATTCTGATATATCGCGATGAATTCACTTCTTCTATCGGCATCATACCCACCGACATTTTGTAAAATATTTCATTTTCCGAGTCCTTAACATTTTTCTGGGAAAAATGTGCCTGGTAATTTGTCGTTCATCTTTCATCGAATATTTCTTCATGATTTCTATATTCATCTGTGATCTTTAATCTTGTCCTCATTTTTGTAGGATAACATCATTTACTGTCATCACTTCGCCATAACGTGAAATCAGTAGTCGTGTTATTCATAAATATGGCCGAAGCATACAAGTATCTATCCCGATTAGCTCTTAGAAATTACGTCTCAAAAGTTAATTGACGATGTGACGATCTTGACGATTTGGGAATCTGCTGCTGCAGGTAAGGAAAGAATCCAAGATGTCAAAGCATCAAAAGGGCGTCGAGGGCTCGAAAATCGCTAGCTTACATGGATCCAGAGACGACCTTCTGGCAGTGGAGCTGCAGAGCAAGATTTCCATCTTTCGCGATCTCATTGACTTACCACCTTGCCATGGTTCTTTGTCAGTCGACAAGGTGATTAAACAGAATGTTGCGCATCCCTCTAAAATCCTACGTGAATAGACCTCTCTGATATCGATATAATTACAAATTCAAATACCTTGAATTCTCTTCTCTCGCAGCTGGTAATAGAGACAATGAGAGATCTCCAAAAGCTTTACCCTGAAATCATATCAAAGATGCAAGTCGCAGAAATGAAGACATCAGCAATAAATCAGGTACGCTATTTCGATTTGCGGAGCCGAATATGATTAGGTCAATTGCAGATTTGAGACTTTAAAAAGGCTCTCTGCTGAATTAACCAAACATATTCGAAGCAGGGTTTGAGTTACTTTTGCACTGCCTTAATATCAATCGGAGATTCGTGGAAGATGAACAATGTGTGGATTGACAACACCACCGTCAACGAGATTGCTAATATGGAGCGCAACAATTTGGAGAAAATTGGTATGCTCAAAATATAGTTCGCTTAAAGTAAAAGTTGAGTTTCTCCTGAATTTCAAAACCCAGTAATCTTATTCTGCCAACGCAGTGGGAATAGTATTGGCAATACTCGAAGGCCTGATAAAACTAGTTAGAGAGAAATTCGACCTGATGGATGTAGAAAATGAGGACGAAGATCAGCGACAGTTCGAGAAGAACTTCACGGGATGTCTCGACATCCAAAGCCCCTGTGGCTCGCCTGTTAGTCCGAATTCAGTCCTTCCAGAACAGCTCATGGCCACGAAATTCGCAGAGGTCTCCTACACGCCAGCACTGCTGTTTCCTCTCCGTGTTAGGGCTGTGGGGAAATTGAACCCAATCGATGTGAAGCGCCTTTCGCTGTACATGTTTCCTAATGTTATGGCACAAACCGGCAGTACTGCAAATGCAATTTGTGAGAAAAAGGAGGAAGCTAGCAACACTGACGATGTGAAACAAGAACTTGCAAAAGAGGAGGCTTTGCAAGGAACAGTGCAGCCACCAAAGGTGTTGTCCAGTGCATCGCCATTGCCTATGTTGCTGCCACCGCCACCGCCAGTGCCTTGCAGGATCTCACCAATAGAGGAGGGTTCGCAAGGAACAGTACAGCCACTTAAGGTATTGACCAGTGGGTTGTCATCACCTACGTTGCCACCTCCACCACCGCCACCGCCACTGCCTTGCAGGATCTCACCTATAGAAGTCCAGCCAAACATTGTAGCACAAGCACCCCCACCGCCTCCACCACCTCTACCTTCTTCATCAGTCAATTCACCAAATGTTACAAATCAGTACCCACTACCTCCCCTGCCGCCACCGCCACCAGCACCAAAGATGCAAGGGAACGTCTTGGTGCCTCCTCCACCGCCACCTCCGCTTCAGACACCTTCAAAAGGATCCACACCTCCACCATTACCTCCCCCACCATTTGGAAAAGGAGGAGCTGCTCCACCACCCCCTCCTCCACTTAGTGCGACCAAATCCTTGCGGCCCAAGAAATCAACCACAAAGCTGAAAAGATCAACCCAAATTGGCAGTTTATATCGTCTGCTCAAGGGAAAGGTTGAAGGGTCGAGCCTAAA
Source organism: Eucalyptus grandis (assembly GCF_016545825.1). Taxonomy (NCBI): domain Eukaryota; kingdom Viridiplantae; phylum Streptophyta; class Magnoliopsida; order Myrtales; family Myrtaceae; genus Eucalyptus; species Eucalyptus grandis. Next base: position 12,892,710 of record NC_052615.1, on the reverse strand, counting down.
TGGTAGATGTGCCAATGGGAAGAAAAGCAAGGTCGGCGCCTCGAGTGGTGGAAAACAAGGAATGGCCGATGCGCTAGCGGAAATGACAAAGAGGTAACTCTTGAACGGACCAAAAATCCTAACGGTATTTACAAGAAAAGATTATGTTAGAAAAACTAACCTTATGTTTTATGTAATTTGCCAAAATTCTATATCTCAGATCGGCATACTTCCAACAAATCGAGGAAGACGTCCAAAACTATGCAACAATTATAAAAGAGTTGAAGGGTACCATCATTTCTTTCAAAACCAAGGACATGGCTGAGCTGCTCAAGTTCCACAATCATGTAGAGTCTCACCTTGAAAAGTTGACTGATGAAACACAGGTCTACAATTAATAGATTATTCCATGTTATTTTCTGACAGTCGATCTAAGCATCACCATCAGCTCAAGATCCTAACGCTCGACTCTTGGAATCGCAGGTCTTGGCGAGGTTCGAAGGATTCCCCACAAAGAAGTTGGAATCATTACGAACAGCCGCAGCACTGTACACGAAGTTAAACTCTATTATCGTCGAGTTGCACAACTATAAAATCGTGCCTCCCTTAGGGAAGCTCCTTGACAAGGTTGAGTGCTACTTCACCAAGGTAAACTGAATATCTATTGTTTGCCCTCAAGATATCAAGAGGCTTTGCCATGAATCTTTGCTTGAACTTCATTGCTCATGGTTTTTGCCAAATTGAACCGCAAATAGATCAAAGGAGAACTCGACAAACTCGAGCGCACAAAAGATGAAGAGGCCAAGAAATTCTCAGCCTGTGACATCCAATTCGACTTCGATATACTCGTAAGGATCAAGGAAGCAATGGTGGATGTATCTTCAAGCTGCATGGAACTGGCACTTAAGGTATCACATAAAAAGAACTATTGAAGCGCGAGTTCTATTAGTTCATCAGACTATAAATGCAAATGGACAATCCAGATCTTGAGTTTCATCTTATAAGTCTGGTGTTTTTTTTTTTTTTTTAACCTTTAACATAGTCTGGTGTTTCTTTAGCTCACCCTTTCTCTTGATGCAGGAGAAGAGGGACGCCAAGGCGAATGAGGATTTAAATGCTGGAACAGAAGCGAACAAACGAGGACAGGCATGCACAAAAATGCTCTGGAGGGCTTTTCAGTTCGCATTCCGGGTGTACACATTTGCTGGTGGCCATGACGACCGTGCCGACAAGCTCACTAGAGAGCTGGCTCATGAGATCGAGTCTGATCCGCAGCACCAGTGAACCTGTCAATCTATATTTAACCAATTAAATGACAAGTTTGAGGCTATTCAGTGTATCTTATTGGAGAGTCCTTTTTTTGTGGCTTATATATAATCTCTTTAAGAAATTCCAGTAATCTCTTACTAGATTTCTTGAGGACACCAGTTTAAAATATGCCATTCCAAGACTCTCTGGCAGAGATACAAGCTAAACTTAAGGTTTGCTCCATGTTGGATAAAATATATAAACAAGTATTATTATATTCGAGTGTTTGATGCGGCATTTAGTAACTAGTTGCTTTCCCACTCAAGTTTGTTCTTAATTATGAAATAGAATTGCTGTCTGGTGATTTGTTGTGGAAGATACAACCCAAATTGGGGTATGTCACGTTTAGGCATTTAAAGGTAGGAACAGAGACAAAAAAGAAAAGAAAAAAAAGCCTCATCTACATTAAGATTAAGAACTTGGGAATGTAATGCAAACACGCCTGTGAAAGAAAAGAGTGGGCACGTAGAGGACAACACGCGAATTACGAGTGACAGGTCTACTTTTGGATCGACTATCTGTCTTATATACCGTTCATTTTGCGCATCACCAATGAATGAGGCAGAGGATAAGTTAAAACCTAATAAACAATACCTCAAAAGAAATTTCACCATTTCACAGAGCTGTTCTCTGGATATTCTAATAGTAGAACAGTCAAAATGCATCTTTCAGTATGGCAGTTCCTCTGCAAATTTGCGATCATGTCTTCAAACAGGCATCCTGAGGAGAAAAAGATGGACCAACTTGATCTGAATAAAAAAATTGCAAACCCTACACATGAAAGCTCAGGACACCGAGAAGCAAAATCACTCTGCTCTTCGAGTAACTAGGACTAGACAGCATTTGCAACTTGAATCAGAAGGGTCTATATCTGCAATTACAACAGAAGTCGAATGCAGCATGTGGTGATGTATTGAATGCAAGATCAATCAATCACATATCAGGAACATGGTAAAATAATTGCCAGAGAAAAATCAGACGTTTCAATGAGCTGAGTGCTTAAGGACGTCGAGAGGGACGACACTCTTGGGAAGCCGAACGGTGATGTCTAGGCCACCAGTTTGTTTCGAGGGAAGCAACATTGAACCGAATGGGTTGTGAACTGTCTTAGGTTTGCTGGCCTGTTACAGATCGATACCTGTTATAGTAGAGTCCAACTTATTCGCACATTTTTTTGGCACAATTGTGTTATTTCTCTAGGAAGATAGGCACTAGGTTAATTTTTATTATTTAAGCTAAACAAGTATTTTCCTTATCAACAAAGCACATTCATAACATAACCGACATATAAATGTTAAATGAAAGAACATGTTATCATTTGCATAATGGATCGATGGCTCATAATGAAAATTCCAAGTCATCGTGATACCATATTGTCGTAGATGACATGCATATGTGATTCTTTATGTGTAAAAGAGAAATAGGTCATGCATATATCTTCAAGTAAGAACAGAAGTTAAGAAAATTAATTGCTAGAATCTGCCAAATATAATAGAAGTATCTCATGAAAGTATCCCAGTGATAAACTTACCAAAGTTGTAAGAAAGAAATCTAGGCGTACCATTATTAATCAAATGCATTTAACAGCACAAAAATATGTCAAGCCTATAAATATGGACTAGTGCAGATAGAGTGCAAATTTAACATCTTTCTTTCCCAATCTAAAGCAAGGCTAAGGAAATGCAAGGAATACAACCGTTTGCCTAATTTTTTTTTTAATTGTTTCCTTCGTGTGCATGGCGCATGCTATTTCAAAATAAATATCTACCAAAAGATAGTAACCATAAAACAAATACCTTTTTCCCTTTTTCAGGTGAGCCATGGATGGTGACAAAAGTCAACGCATCATGTCAACGAGATGTTGATTGCAGCTGGCAATGTCCGAGGGCCAGGTGGGCACTTTGCGATCTCGGACTCACCAATGCTCATGCATTGGGAGCAAATTAACTGGTTCTGCTAATGTTGATGTTGAACCCCGATTAGCTTCAAATCCCTAATTAGTCAATGCGTGGAAACAAACCCTTGTTGATGTCCACAATAATCAAATCATGAATAAATTTGTCCGATAATATGATATTGCATCGGTCCCTTTTTGTCCTCACATTCTTATATTGTTTTTTGATACTCAATCTTCATTAATGCATATTATCCACAACAATTTGGTAAAAATGACATTACAATCTAACATTAGCTAAACACCCAATGCCTGTCCATCTTGTGACCACAATTATCTTGCTTCATCAACAAGGCTTCTCCCTCAACATAAGTGTAGGTTCATTGAGTACAAGAAAATCTCAATTTGCATCTTTTAGAAATCGAAATCTTTCCCATCAAACCTATCGATTTCATTTTTCCTTCTTCTATCATCATCGATTTACCTCAAGTCAATTGAGTTTAGCTTTGGTATCAATTGCTACAAAAAAAAAAAGCAATTGAGCATAGTAGTAAACGTAACAAGGAAATAAATCGAACACCAAATATACATGATTTGGTTGATTTGACCTACTCCACGAGAAACTGTATGTGTTTCCATTATAAATCAATTGATACAACAAGATTACAATCACACTAAAGTAATTTAAACACTCTTCCTATTTCTCAATTCCCAATGACACCAAGTAACCCACACAGTGCTCAACCCTTACAATTTTTTCGCAAGACAATCTCACAAAGGAATTCACAAATCTTACCACAAAATTCATTAGCTTGAAGCACTTGCAATTCCTTCATGATGTAATTCACAAGCATATTGCACAATCTATTGTTATGACCGAAAGCTCTTTTTTTTTTTTTTTTTTTTTTTTGGTAAGGTAAGATTAGTATTGACTTTTAACCAAAAGGAACTTTACAGCAAAGTAATCTCGGCACCAACAAAACTTGCACTCATGGTGACAAACAAGTCATTAAGAGTGGAAGGGTGTCGAGAGTAAAAGAAAAGGAGGGGAAACCAAAACAATGGCAACCCTCAAACAAACTTTACATAGAAAGATCTGACACTTCTGAAGAGAAAATAGAGGGATCAAGTCCCCAACTTCATTGAATTCTCTTGTTCCTTGGCATGTCCACCACATGGCTGAACGTAGTAGCCTTGTCCTTAACGGCTTTGACGAGATGTTTCTTCAAAGCAGGCATAAAAAGGACTTGGCTCCGGAAAAAGATATTGTTCCGCGTCTTCCAAATTAAGTGACAAAGGGCCCCAAAAGCAAACCGAGCAACAACCGAGAGCTGTTTTTTTTTTTTTTTTTTTTTGGGACAGGAGGAACCAACTTGTAGCCGACAACCGTGCTATAAACCTCCCGGTGACACTAGTGCAGGACCCACCACTACGACGTCACGCTTAAGACACCTAGCGTCTCCACTGGGTTTCGAACCCCTCACCTCTGAGCTGAGGATCAGTAGGACCTCATCCAACGAAACTACCATGGCCAGTGGTAACCGAAAGCTCTTTTGATCACCACTAACAGGCAAAAATTGACATTCACCTCTTGTATATATAATATGTGGTTCCAGACTAGGAAAAATCTATTCAAACTACAAAACCACTCAAAATTACGAAACCTACTAAGACTAATAAATGTATATTGGTTAGGTTTGCTTTACGAGGTCAAACTCGAGAAATATCTTCAATAATATATGTTCTACATCTCTGGAATTTTACGAATATGTTGGGGTGGATAAAGACAGAATTTGGTACATATGTGTATTAAGATATTAAGATTAGATGAAACTAGTACATAATGGGGTTGTTATTTTATGAGCTAAGCGCTTATCTGCTTTCGTTTACATTTATCCTTAATTAACTTATTAATCCAAAAATTTCTCCATCCAACTATCAGCGAGAATGGTAGCATGAGAATGATGCACTTCGGCGGACTTTTAATTTTGCAATAGATACCCACCCACGAGACCTTGTCATTTCTTAACAAATCGTTGACCGGCGTTGTCAATGGCTTCGAGAATTTTTTTTACAAGCCTAGTAATTAAGTAATAAATCTAGATGGGATTTGAGAAGATATTTGCAGTTATATTTATTTTATTTATAGCGATATATCTCGGAATTAATAATGTAAGTTAATTCAAATTAATTAAGTTAACAGTTGAAGGTGATCTTTTTTCTTCTTTTTTTTGCGGTCTTATTCTACTTCTATTCTAATTCTCACGCTCAAACTTTTATCCTGTCTCCTTGCAAGGCATGGGAGTCAAAACCCACTTCTAAAACTAATTCGCTCCCACCCCAACTCCTCCTTGAGAATGTGGGGATTCGAACCCCTCTCTCCCTATCATGTTGGAAGTGTGACCATACGCTTAGACTTTTGCCCCGCCTTCTTACAGGGCGTGGGAGTTGAAACCCACTTTTGAAACTAATTCGCTCCCACCCCAACTCTTCCTTGAAAATGTGGGGATTCGAACCCGCTTCTCCCTTCTATGTTTGAAGGATGGCCATTGGGAGTTGAAGGTGATCTTAAAGAGCAAAAGCTTTCTCCCACGCGGAAGTAGGCTTTTAATATTAATTTATTCTATTAATTCTCAATTTCTATTTAGCCATGTACTAGGTATGCTAGATTTTCATAGGGGAAATCTTGATTTCTCTATCCAGAACTCTGGAACTTTTTAGAATAAACGATATGATAGAAGAAAATATGGACATATGTGGGAAACAACACGAAAATTGATGTATCTTGGAATTCAAATTTAATGCGAGAACAATAAATTGGCGGAGAAATCATTGATGAAGATAGGGATACCAAATATTTACATAGTCATTATTATTAATCCAATATAATCCAATCCTATTTGAGGTTATTTCCAGATGTTGAGTAGAACCATAGTCATTATTATCAATTCAAGAAATCATGCATCCCCAAGCAGCTTTGTACTGCAAGAGAATGTTTGTACTACACAAAGGGTATGGAATTTCTCTTGTACTTCATCATCTTGAGAGGACTGTTCGTAATTAAGTTAAGAATTTTTCATCAGCCCTTCAGTATGCAAAGGTCAAGACACCACACAGAGCGAGCGAGCGAGAGAGAGAGAGAGAGAGAGAGAGAGAGAGAGAGAGAGAGAGAGAGAGATGATCGGTGAACCATTCGTGCTTTTCTCTGGAATTTCCCAACTCGTGAGAGCTGCAACGGAAAAGGCGATGTACACGCCGGAAGACGCAGAGATACTCTACAGATAATTGGTTGTGCTAGCTTGTTCGCATTGCTCCAGGCTTTTCCTTCACATGCACACACATCCAGATGTGTTCTTCGGTGGATATGAGTTGTGCATGACCCTTGATTGCCAGGCATCTCAAATAAGTCAACAACCATACATGCGTGCACATACATATAAGAATGTATATATGCGTATACGTACTTATGTAACGTATGCTTTTATGTGTGATTTGTTGGTTAAGCTGCTAATCTTTAGGACAATGGCTTTGGTAATCTTGAAATCCCGACTGTTCTTTTGTCTCAGTCTCTATTTCTCCGTTGACTTATTGGTATATGGATACGGTATCACAACGGGCGGGTTGAATTTGCACGTTGTGAGATTGTTTAGCTTTCATCATTCAAGCTTTCTAGAATAATCCCAATCGTGTAGACTAATGGATGTTGACACCTAAATTTCGGTCAAAGGGGACATGCCAGAAGAGGGTGACGGATTGCCAGCTTCGATAACCTCCCCTGAGAGATATCAAAGGAGGCCCAAGGATGAGCAGGCTGAGATCCGAGGTTGGCCGGTGAGGAGGGTCGGATTCAGAGAGAGGAGGAGATCGGAGGAGGTCCGGAGACCCAGATCCGAGGGCGAGGGACAGTAGAGGCCAGATCTGGGAGTCGATCGACGCTGTCACTATGACCTAGCGTCAGGCTAGCTGCTTCGAATTGTGCCACCACCATCCACTTCAGGACCAGGTCAGCTGCCGTCATCGTTCACCCCCGACTCCGTCCCCAACAAACCAGCCATGACCCCCTTGACGTCGTCGCTGCACCAGACCTCCGTCGTCGTCCAATCGCCACCGACGATGCCACCCAGTCTCGCGGCCCCCAACGCCGTCCCTGATGACTCACCGGGTAGGGTTTCGATCAATTTGGGCCAACCGAGCCCAATCGTGTGTGGGCTTGTCTTGCGCGGGCTCAGAGATGCGTAGCCTTTGTTTTGGGCTTTGATTAAAAACTCTGGGCCGGGCCCATGCCTCAGGCCTATCTGGGACGGCGGTTGGCCGTTCGGGTCGGAGGCCAGTGAACCGGGTCGGACCCAACCCGGGGATCTGACCCGAGCCTTTTTAATATATATTATATTATAATAATAAAAATAAAATTTAAATTTAAAAAATTTAAATATAATTTATTTTCCAGAAAATAAAAAAAATTGAAAAATATCCCATGTTTTCATAATCTTCCAAAAAAACAAAAAAAAAAAAAACAAAATGATTAATATTTTCATAAAAAGATCAATAAATCAAAAAATGCTTTCCATGTCCAAAAATAAAAATAAAAAGACTCAAAAAATATTTTTCCTCCACAAAATGCATAGAAAATCCCTAAAAAATAAAAAAGTCTTAGAGTTTAAACAAGATTAGGTATCGAATGGGCATTAGTGATTAATTAGTGTAATCGAGTCCTCAAACCTAATTTCTCCGATTGCACAGGAGCGAATATTTCTCTCAATATTTCGCTTGGGTTCTAATTGACCCACTCTAAATAGATTAGTGGCGACTCATTTTAAAATTAATTCATAGGTTAAAATATTAAATTACTAAGTCGTGAATTGGTGGACTTGGGAGAGCCCAGGTTAAACCTAATAGACATAACCAAACCATTAGCCTTCGCAAGTGCCCCCCTAATCGGGCACCGAAAAAAAGAGGTCGCGACAATGGACAGGCAATAGTTCACATTGGAACTCGATCTCTCCTCATTCTCACTAAAAATAGTTGAGACATGGCAAGATTCTTGAGTTTTTTTATGAGATGGATTGGTGATCTGGTTAAGTTAGTTGACAGTGAGAGGCGCAAACACGATTGGTTCCAAAAGGGAATATGCTTTTTCATTTAATAGCACCACTGATTAGAGTAAGTGCAGAGATCTCTATGGATTACATGAAACAACAATACCATTTAATTATATCAATCGTAGGCATTTAGGGTTTACAAGAGCCTACAATATGCAACGCAGCGAGCATTTTATTCAAACACGCATGATATAGAAACTAAGAGAAGCAAGAAAAGTAACGAGGAAAGATAAAGAAAAGTTTACACGTAAGTTAACCCGAAAGTGATGGGAAAAAGTTGAAGGTGAAACACTTGCAACTAACATAAAGAAGAGAAGGAGATAGACTTTTCATTTAATTCACCTTATTTCACCTTAACAAAAACGATTACAAGACTCCCTTACTTATGGACTTATTACACAACTTTTACTCTCCCTCATAAATACAGCTAGTGTTATGAGGAGATAAAGTCCTAGGAACTTACAAAAGACCTCAAGACACAAATAGACAGAACATAAAAATAAGAATAGTCTTCTCAAAAGTAACGCTACAATAATCGCTCTTCTTCAATGTGTACATCGAGCAGTTTTCAATATCAAGTTTATAATATTGGCAACATGTTGACGAATTGACATCAGTAAGTCAGTAATTCATCGTTAGCCTTAACAACGACAAAAATTATGAATTTGGTTTAATTTCTAATGTTGCGACCCAATCTCTCCACCACCTAGCCTTAGGGGAAAGGAAGGGGGGAGGGGTTGAATTCAGGGATACTCGATCACGAGAGCTCCCTCACGGTTCTCATCCATAAAGGTGTCATCACCTCGCCTCCCAAGTGAACCTCTTGTGAGTTCATATGATTGCAGTCGCAAGCTCTCCCAAGCTCGTTTTTTGTGTAACAGCAGAAGGTGTCGTGACCCTACCCTAACATTACAGCATGTCCTAATTGATGGTCTAAGGTCGAAAGGAAATCGGACATAAATGTGAGTTTAAAGGTATTTTTACAATTATGAAAGCCCTCTCAAAATGTACACCCACCAAATATCTCATCACTTCATCTTTACTGGCTTCACCATCTTAAGTATGCTAAATCGTATCCGTGAACCTTTTTCCAAAGGTTCATACCCTCACGACAGGTTTATTAAACGATCTAGTTGTTTAAGATAATCTAGATATAAGACGAAAATCACCAGTAGCCTTATTTTTGGGGGCCAGCTAGAAAACCCGATCAAGGGCTAGAAGTATTCTCTCGATTCCTATGTAACTAGATATCCAGGTTCAAGAACTTGGGTTATGCTAATATTGTTAGAGAAAACTCTTTTGAGATTTTGAAGCTGACAAAACTTATCCTAAGTCTATTATGAAGAATTCCAGACTCTGTGTCAAAGTCTGTCCACTCTAATAAATTCCAGATTGAACGAAAGTGAAGGATGAAGACGTTTCCAGATAAGGGATTATCATTCTTTCTTCAAAGGATTGGTTCGTATGGATTATATATGGACTTATGGTTGGAAAACATCTATGAGATTGGAAATCTTCATTAGAATCAATTTAGATTCATCAAATCTTTTTGAAGGGCAAATATTTTTGGAAAGAATCTACTTATGGAAACCGAGATCCTGATTGTATGGGCGAACATGATTGACGGGCTTTCATCACAATCATCAAACGGCTTGAGATCTCTTTGGTTGATTATATCCAACGGGTTGATTGGAAGAATTCCTTTGGAAAGTGCCAACGGTCGAAAATGCATGAAGGAGTATTTAAGGAGGACTCCCCAATTGTTCGAAAGTGTGCGTGAAAGAGAAATTCCAAAGTTTGAAGCTTCCCAGTATCTTGTTACTTCTTACTCTATGCTCTAAACTATACTCAAAAGAGAGAAAATTACAGAGTGACTTCATGAGAGAGCAGTAGATACTCCTCACTGTGAAGTTGAGGTCACAAGACTGTAAATTCTCTTTTGATTTATAGTGGAATCCAGCCAGAAGGCTATCAGCGTGGGAGAGTGGACTTAGGCTTGATCTAAGCCGAACCATTATAAATTATGTATTCATATCCTCTTTCCTGAACTTCTTTATTTTGCTCATAGCTTTATGTTACTGCCAAAGTCTGAACTAACTCAAAGTTTGTTATTCTTTAGACTCAGTTTATAAAGTAAAATATTTTCACTGTTCTTTATGAAAAATCATTTTCACGCCTATTTAGCCCCCTCTAGGTGTTCATACTAGCACTAACAAATATTTCTATTAACGTCATTTCAATACCTAATAGTGTGTCACGTTACCTAAGGTATGTATGTATTTCTCTTTACCTTTTTAGGATTGTTTATCCTAAACTAAGCAATTATGCATGGAGGATCATTTTCGTGCCATTCAATTTCTAAGAAAGATAAAAGAAAGCACTCAATTGAATTGAAAGTGCGAAGCAGTAAGTAAAAATCAAGTAAAACAGTAAATCTATCATGCAATCCTTCAAAATGGTAAAAAGGAAAATAACATGAAAGAAAAATGAACGAAAGGAACCTGCAACTCGTCAGGTATTTATACAAATAAGAAAACTCAAGACATATGTCGGGCATAAATGATACAAAATTGTGATTGGAATGGACATCGACCTTCCACCATCTTTGTGTCCGCTCCATCTTCAGGATACTAATCGAATCTTATTCTAAGAACTATGGCAAGGTACATATAATAGAAGGAAATAATCATGCTTGTCAAAACAATCAAAAGCATGACATAGGGCCAAATTCAACCAAGAAAGTGAAGTAAGGTTTAAAATCAACCAAATTTGGGCGTCAAGGTTGGCCTTTGCAATTAATGCATAGGTCCCCTTAGACAACTGTCCAATTCATTTTATGACTTATAGCCATTATTAATCATTTGTATTCTCGTATGGCTAATAACACCCGTAGGTCCCTAAAAAGGCGTTCTAAATGACTTCCCAAGATTTTCTCTCGATATCACGCATCGCGCCTAACATACATCTAGAATTCACATGCATTGCATGAATTAAATACACATGCAGGCCTTTTAAGCCTTACTTCTCAATCAATGAACCAAGTGAGTGAACCGTCGGCAGGTCACCTATTACAAGGGCAAGCGCCGATCATGGACACAAACATTTCTAAAGAATAGATGTGATTATATGCATGAAGGGGGTACATGTGATGTTTCAAAAAATGAATTTGAAATTATTGATAATGGAAAGTAAGGTTTTTGAGACAAAGTGATGTCTTAGTTATTGAACTCATTTAATTGCCAAGGCTAGCTTGGGGCTCGCATAAATGTTCTCACATGCATTGCAGACATTTTAAATATGGTCCAAATCATGACTATCACAATGCCAAATCAAAGTTCAAAGAGATTTGAAGACATTTTAGACTAAGGAATCTCTAGGTTATGGAACGTATTTAATTTCCAAGACTAGTATGGGGCTTGCATAAATACACTCACAGACATCGTAAACATTTTAAATACGGTCCAAATCGTGATTTTTCCAAAGTCAAATCAAGTATTTGTTGACACATAAATTTTGGCAACCCGCTTAGTCATTTATTGCATTAAAAAATTAAGGGTTAATTTTATCCTTGAAAAAATAGTCAATTGCATAACATATAGTTTTAGGTGCATTTATGTTTTAATTTGCATTTACATTGGTCGGTGACAAATTGGTTTGATTTTGTGGTTTTGAACTTTAAGCTGACAAGTCGGACTAAGCCCACGAAGAGAGCAATTTAGCCTAAGCCCATATTTGAAAAAATCCTATTGCAATTTTTGAAAAAATCAATAGAGAATATTCATTTTTTGCAAAGGAAATCTAGAAGAGGTGTGGAAAATAAAAAGTGATATTGAGTTCGGAAAAAGGAATTTTCATGGATATGAATTTGGAAAGAAATTAAAACCCTAACTCATGGCCTATAAATAGATTAGATGCGTATGATTTAAAGAGGGCCACGCAATTGAGACATTCGGCCATATTGAAAGGAAAAAAATTCAGAGAGAAAAGCGACGGGTCCGAGAGAGAGAGAGGGACTGGTCACGACGTTTAGAGATATACACGGGAGAGAGAGAAAAGAGAAGGAATTCTCTCTGCCAAGTCGAGGAGCCCCCACGTTGTGCGAGGCCTTTTGCTACAGCGCCACACCCTAGCCGCCGGAGTTACCGTGGACACACGTCTTTGCTACGTCGCCCCTGCAGCGACGATGGATTCGCCGCTGTGACCTCTTTGCCTTTGCGACGAGCTGCTGATCTGGTGCCAACCTCCTACCGTCGTGACCAGGCCTCGACGAACCCAGTTCAACAAAGACCAATCACTAGAGCAGCCCCCATCCCCGACGATCCACGATCCGCTGCTTTTGCTATACCACGAGCCAGCGCACCCCAGGGACGCTTGAACCACTACAGCCTAGTTCGGAGTTAGCAAAGACTCCTGCAAGTTCCATCTGGCCCGGTGATGCCCCAAGTGTTTTCTTCGACTCACCGACGATCACCAAACAGGCTTTTGTGCTTCGTTCGTATATATTCTTTGCAGGTTTCGTCGAAGTTCAAAGAGGCCAATATCTCCCGACCGGCGTAAATATCTCGTCGTATTTTCGCGGCCACCGCTTGCAGCTTGAAGTCCACGGTCAAAAGAGATATTATAGAATCTCGCTTGAATAATTCTGAGTGGTGGGTTGGTCTTCTTTTTTAAGTTTTGTCCATATTTTACTATAACATTTTGTGGGCTTTGTGATTTTGTTTCATGCAAGCAAAAAGAACGTTTTTTGGCAATGAGATCTCAAAGAATTCGGATGCGTGGCGACTATAGACAAGTGGGGAGAAGAATAGATGGCATAATGTCCCGCTACCTCCCGTGAGCCCCGTCCACCGTGTATACCGCCGACCACTTTGCACCGAGTCCCTATTGCTGGCCACTCACTGAGAATTGCAAACCACCACGGTTCACGAGTTGCCCGTTGACGTTGACGCCAAGCTCGAGCCAGCATTGATCTTCTCTTCAAACCGATCCGTTGAAGTTTCTACTTTCGCAGGTTCATTGGCTGTGACCCACCCGCATCGCTGCTCACCACCGCTGCTGCGACCCGACGCTAGAAGTCACCACACCACCGTAACATCTCCGGCTGATCCCAAACATCCCAGCAGCACCACGAATTGCTGAGCCACGCCCGAAGATTACTACTCTCTGTTTTTGCAGGTTTACCGGTGCCCTTGTCTACGTCCAGCAACAAAACCGTGGCGTCTCACGTGTTCCGAAAAGAGGATAAAGTTGCCGCAGGTGGAAAGGGATCACAATTTGGTCAAATAAGTGCAAGCGGTGAATTTGTCTTCTGTTGAGTTTTGTCTCGTATTTACAACTTGTGGGTTTTATGGTTTCACTTCATGCAAGAAGAAGATTAATTTTAGGCCAGGAGCTCATGAAGAATTCAAACGTGTGGAGATATTCTTTAGTGGAAGAATAGAGAACAGACTTCGGGTCTCTTGACCATGCGAGTACACCGCTGGCCAACCTTGGTCGCGGGTCGTGAGTAGCCGTTTGAGGATCGGAATTCGGAAGCCAATATTCGAATTAGGTAAAAATCTTATCTATTTTGATTTTCGAAAATTCCGTTTCCTTATTTGATATATTCGTTGATGCCCATGATGGAAATTTCCGATATGCTAAGATATGTGAAATCTCGAGTAGCCTTCTAAATTAGGAAATCTTCCTAATTTCGCAACGTGCATATGATTGACGGTCCGATTTCATGCTCGAAATACGACCCGTAATCGCATGGAAAAATCACCAATCCGATCTCACGCTCGAGATACGATTCGTGATTTTGTCTAAAATTGGCCAATCCAATCTCATGTGTGGGATATGATTCGTCAATTTGTGGATATTGATCTTATCTTGCCTGATTTGCTATTGTGTCGTTTGAATCAATTTCATTTTCATAAAAAAGAAAATAAAAAAAATTGAATTAGGATTAGGTTTGTTTTAGAATATTTCTTGTTATCTTGCATATTTAGAATAGAGATTTTATTTCGAATTTCAAAAATCAAAAATCAAATCAATCAATTTAGGTTGCTAGTGTTTTTTACTTAGGTTGCATGTTTAATAATTTGATAATTCTTAATTTCGAAATTAATAAAACAAAAACACAAAAAAAGGTCATCATGCATATGTCATGTAGAATTAGGACATTCTTTATACGTCATTGCATATTAGAATAAATTGCATGCTTATTTAGAATAAAAACCATGTGCACGTCATATAGAATTAGGTTCATACAATGCACGTCATTTAGTAATTTTTGTTAGGTCCATTTAAGTAGAAATTGTCAGTTATTAGATTAATTTAGATTGCATATTTAAATGTTGCATTTCTTTAATTTCGAATCTCATAGTAAATACAAAAAAAAAAATTATTTAGAATAAATCCATCTCATGCTTAGGATAGACTACATGCTTAGTTATGTCATATTGCTTAGGTCATATAGCTAAGTCATGTTGCCATGTCATATCATTTCATGTTAAATTAGTTGCATGCATTGCATATTGCATGATTTTCATTAATTAAGTGAAAACAAAACAAAAATTGCGTGTTAATTAGAAATCATATTTAGGACTGCTGATGTAAATTCTAAACTAACAACGCAGATGATTTTCGTTGCTATGAGGTAAGTCCTGCAATTTATTCATTTGCTTTCTTGAGTGTTAAATTGGTGGTTTGCGCACCTGCATGGTCACCTCACATGTTAAGGAATTAAAATCAATTCAAGTTGCTTGCCAAACAATTTTTTTCAAAATAAAAGATAAAGGTACCGAAAGGGCGTTAGAGAAATCTAACGTAACCAAGTCCCCGAACTCACAAATCTCTGGTTCGTAGGAATAAAGTAAATCTCCCGTTACTTTATTTGGGTTTCTAATCGACCCACCAAAAAATAGATTAGTGGCGACTCCTAATTGAAAATCATTTGCATGTTAAGAACTTGAACCGAAAGTCGCAAATTGGTATGGGCTTGGGAGAGCCCGAGTTAAGTTTAGGCTTAACAATCCATTAGCCAAACCCTAGGTGGTTCACCCCGAAAAATTGGGTCGTGACAGTATTGAAAAGAGTTTCTAAAGGTTTGCTTTTGGAAACATCACAAGTACCAAAGCCATTTTAAACTGTGATTAAAACTCAATTTATTGAGAACCATTTGACAATGAAGATTAAAGGATTTGAAATAAGTTTCATGAAGATGACATGTCCTAATTCCATGCACAAACTAATCTAAAAGATCTAGCTAAGCAATCACAACAAAAAGCCTATAATAGGAATTTTCAGACCAAGGACAGCAAATCAGCAAAATTGGGTGGCACCCATTGATGATATAACTTTGAAATTTTTTTAAACATGCATGACATGATGTGGAACAACTTTTGTGAAGAAAATTTCCATAGAAGAGCTAAGTATGATTTTATAAAAATCTAACAATGAGCAACAATGCAGTAGGAAATTGCCAAATTAGTAGGACATTAAGTCATTGCAACCAAGATTTACCCTACCAAACAAAGTCTAAAAATCATAAAATTTTACCACAACATAATTAAAAGGGCAACAAATTTTTTTTTATTAAGGGTCTAACTCAAGAATTTTTACCGAGAAATTGGTACAAAAATTGCAAAGATCTGTCTAAATAAGGGCAAAAATAGGGATCCAAATTTAATCCTAGGTCAGAATTCTAATCTAACTTAGGAAAAATGGAAAATGGGTCTAACAATGAGCAAAATTGTATGAAACCAATATCATTTGAAAGGTTTAGGTGTGATAGCCTGAATTTTCAAATTTCGTTTTCGATTAAATAAATCGGGCATTTCATCGATGCGCCAATAGTGCAATTCTCTGGGTTGATCACCACGGGATAACTGGACTATCTGAGGAAGCAATTAAGGAATCTAAATACAATTGGACTTGAGAATTCGACCAGGAATCGATTGCTCGACTGTGTTGGTCTACAAGGGTTATTACGACACTGTCAGAATCGATAAAAGATCAGAGATAGGTCGATTCGACTTGAATATGTGATCAGAGAGTCGGTGATTCCACCTGATTGCAAAATTCTCATCGATCGACACTAAATTGATTTTCTGACGTTTTGGGTACCCTATGTCTATAATTGAAACGTTTAGATTTTCATGACAACTGAGAGTGGCCAATGTGTCGGAGATGTACATTGTGACTCGAGATAAATCGATCACGAGTCAATTGCACCAAAAATTCCTAAAAGTTACCCGGTAGACGGGGTCACGATAAAATCGCATCGGAGTGAAATTAACCATGAATTTGAACTCGATTTCAGAAATTGAAAGTTCTGTGGTGTCACGAGGTATTTTAGGAACGTCAACTCATCCTCCGAAGAATTTTTAGAGATTCCAATATTTTTGCGGAAAATTGTTCAGATGTCGCGGAAAAATTAGCGGAAATTCAGATGAGCTAAATCGATGGAAATTGGGACTTCCAAGCAGAGCCTTTGAGTGTTAGGGACTTACAAAAAAAATTGTTTGGAATTTTTCTATAGCGAAATCGGACCTCGATTTGGACAATTAGAGAGGAAATCAAAGCTTATAGTGAAATTCGAAGTTAAACTTAAGGCTGAAAAATTTGGGACTTCAATTTAGTTTAATTTTGAAAAATATATACAAGAAAGAATTAGAGGGGACAAGGATTTAATGGAAGATATTAAGTTGTGGACTTTTGGGGCATTTTATCCTCATCCATTCCCTTTCTTCGTGCATCCCAAGCTGCCGACCCCTTCTGTTCACATTTCCCTTTCAATTTTCTGTCTCGCGCACGCCAGCCCGTTCTTCTTCAATTTCTGCCGCATGCTATCTCCCATTTCACCGCCACACCTCACTGATTTCTCTGCCACAGCCACTTGTCCAAGAAACCGCCTCTCTCGGTCAACACTTCCATCCACCGAAGACCTCCCTTGCTCCACTTTCAATTGTCGCTGCCTCCACGCGTGGTCTCCCCAGCGTCAACTTCCCCTTTGTTCCGTTGACCGCAGCTCCTTCATGCGTTGTCCAGCACTGAAGATCAACGAAGACCGCTGCAGCTGCCACGTTGAAGCCATCAGCCACGGAAGATCCACGAAGCAGCTCCCCTCTGTCGTTCGTCCGCGTTCCTCGCGCGAAGCAGCCCCATCTCCACGGACGTCTTCGCCAGCAGCTGCTTTCGTCCGTTGTCTTCAACGCCATGGATTCCAGCTGCACGAAGGCCTCCATCCAGCATCTACGGCCCAGACTTGAAGCCCACTTTCAGCCGCTCCTTTCAGCCCGTCCAGCCTGTTCTCAGCCCAGTTGAAGTCTTCAAGTCCAGCAAGTGTCTTCAGCCCATTTCCAAAGTTAGCCCACAGATTCAGCAGGCCCAAGCCCAGATCAAACCCAGCCCAGGTTGAAAACAAATCTCAGATTTGGGCTGAGATTTGTTGGGCCTGTTCTAGGCCTGGTCCGAGCTCCGTCGACACCGTCGCAAACTCAAGTTTCGGCCACCATCGCGCCGTCGTCACGGTGAACTGGTTTCCACAATAAACCGGTGAGTTTATACTCTAAACTCTTCTTAGTAGGCTAATGACGTTTAAGGGTGTTTAGATTTATTTAATTAGGAATGAAGTGGTTAGTTAGATTAAATTAGAAATTTAATTATTTAATTGAGCATGTTAGGTGGTTAGCATGGCTTAGCTAAGGCCTAGATTAATTGTATTATTTATCTAGAAGGATTCGGGAATTTTTTCGGGTCCGTATTGGTATTTAATTTAGTGATTTTAGCCTAAGTTAATATTTTTAGAAATTAAATTGAATTATTTAATTAATTTTCGAAATTAATTAATTATTAATTATTTTTCCGGAAATTAGGCGGGGTAGCCAATGACCAGAATTTCGTGTTGATTGCAATGGTGTGGTTAAATTCTGCAATTGAGTGTTAATTTGTGCAAATTGAGTGCTGATTGGAAATTTGGTCAATTACTTCAAAATTTGTGAATTTTGATATTTATTTAAAAAATTCTTGGTGTTGGGTTTTAATACCGAAAATGGATTTTAAGTACTATATTAAATAGTAGGGTTTGAAAAAGAAAGGTATCAGTTTTTTGGTTCGAATTGACCGTGTACCCACACACGACTATTTTCGAGATGTTTTTAATACGAAGAAAACAGGCCAGAACCACTATCTTAATTGAGGCATTTGAGTGCAATGCACATTATCCTAGGTCAAGATTGAATTGTCGTGTGTTGATTAAAGAGAACCCATCCTAGCGTTTAAGCCGAACGTTACTAAATCCCACTTTCGAGTTACCCATGCATTTGGGTAGCGGGTCGTAGTAGATTCTAGACCTAAGCTCCTTTGGGATAGCCGTCTTTGTGACGTAACCGTGCTCTATGGGAAAGAGACGATGCTTGGCTATGCCAGTAGACTGCCGAACATGGATGTCGACAGTGCCTTGAGTGGCTTAATTAACAATTAGAACGCATGATTGTTTGAGTTTGATGCGCCTAATTATGAGACAAAACTGTGTGGCATGGTATGGGTCGTGTCATAGCGGTTTGGTCTTATAATTGGGACTCCTGTGATGGATTGGGCTGAGACCCCTTTGATTGAGAAAAGTAAAGCGTTTCAATTGTCGTATGCATTAATTGCATGCACTTGAGATATGAACTATGCTGACCTACAGGAAGGAACTGAGGCGAGGTAAGTTCCCGCTCTAATTGTGTGGTTGTATGACTAGAGCACCCTGAGGCGTATTATCTTCATAATCGGTCGTAGTAGATTCTGGACCTAAGCTCCTTTGGGATAGCCGTCTTTGTGACGTAGCCGTGCTTTATGGGAAAGAGACGATGCCTGGCTATGCTAGTAGACTGCCGAACGTGGATGTCGACAGTGCCTTAAGTGGCTTAATTAACAATTGGAATGAATGATTGTTTGAGTTTGATGCGCCTGATTATGAGACAAAACTATGTGGCATGGTATGGGTCGTGTCATAATGGTTTGGTCTTATAATTGGGACTCATATGATGGATTGGGCTGAGACCCCTGTAGTTGATTGAGAAAAGTAAAGCATTTCAATTGTCATATGCATTAATTGCATGCACTTGAGATATGAACTATGCTGACCTGCAGGAAGAAATTGAGGCGAGGTAAGTTCCCTACTCTAATTGTGTGGTTGTGTGACTAGAGCACCCTGAGGCGTATTACCTTCCTAATCGGGGTTTAGTGGGTGGACTTGCTGATACATTGTCTCACTAGTAATTGTATAACCATTTTTAGGTTCCTCGAGTAGAAGACCTGAAGCCGAGAGAAGGTGATTTGAAGTGTAGGTCAGCTAGGACCGCTTCTTTTTGAAGAACTAGTCTTTTGTAATCTTTTGACCTTAGACTTTGTACATGACTCTATGTGAGTATAAAAGCATGGTTGTTTTGATTTTGTTGTCCTTCTTTTCTATCCCGAGATGATTATTGTCAGGGGATTTGATTTTTGCTTCCACATGTGCAATAAAACAAAAAGGGTCGGCAACTCGTCTTGGGAAGTCGCAAAAATATTATCAACTAGAGAGGGATGAGCACGCGCTCGAGGTTCAGGGCGTGACACTAGGTGTGCTATATGGCTTCGTAGAAAGACCCGGGTTCAATTGAGGCCAACTCGGTGCTCTAAAGTCGAGGTTGTGAAAGTGTGCGCATCAGCCATTAAAAGACTAGAATGCAATTAAGAAACTAGAATGCAAATATACATTATTAAGTCTTTAAATCATTTATGTAATGCACAAATAGCATGAAAATCACACACAACCAAGAGTCATATATGACAAGTGATTAGGGTAAACATCTAACCCTAAGTCGACATGTGAAAATGTCATACAAGTCAATGTCAATGCAACATAAATTAAGACTGTAATGATATATTTGAGAATTTCTAAATGTAACTAGCATAATTGTGGCATGATTTTCACATACGAAATGGCATTCAATCACGATGGACCATATATGCACATGAAACTTGGAAAGCATAGTTTAATAATCAAGGAGGCACCAACAAGAGATTTGGTCTCTAAAGGACCCAAACGAGCATGAGAAAACATGCATATGACAAGGTATCAATCCAATATTAGAATCACAAAGCATGCTTAATCTAACAAAAAATTTGACATATATAATGAATGATGGTAAGCATTTTCCATTGATAACTCAAAGCCTAATTGCGATCATATGGACTATGATGAAAATGGCAAAATAGATGAATATTACTAAACATCCTAACTGCAGCAGAACCTATATGCATTTTCACATGCATTTGACATATCAAATTGCTACGAAATCATGCAAATCATGCACTGATAGAAAGCATTTGATATGTATTTCAATCTTCATGAGATCTTAAGGTCAAACAAACTCATCTACATGCTTAATTTTGCCAAAATGTGTCTCGGAATAGCATAGGGCAAATTGACCTATACTCATATTTAAGTGGTTTTGACCTATAAAACTTGTCCAATATATATATATATAATACAGGAAATTCTCAAGACAATTTGGAACAAATTTCATGAAAACATTGTTGTTAAAAAAACAATCACAAAAATGGTAAAATTCTAAGGTGGACTAAGAACAAAACTTAAAACACATTGAAAATCTGCAGAATCAAGCAGATTGCGAGGCATTTTTTGGGAGTAAAAAGTTGACCGTTTGGACCGTCTGACCTATCAAATCGAAGGTCTCGGAATGCACTTTCTAAGTCTAAGAGGTCTTAAGTCCAAATAATGTCAACTAATGCCTTGTTTTAGGCCAAATAGCAATCATGTCACAAAGATCCGAAAATTGCAGATTTGCACCAAAATCACACGGCCCACCACAAATCATCTTCAATCTCCATTCAATCTCAGCAAATCGATGATTAAGCCTATCAACAACCTATCTAAGCATTTCATAAAGTCCTGAGTGTAAATGCTAACCCCGGTTAGCTATTCTATCCTCGCTTCATCATATTCAAGTTCGAGATTGTACCTTTTGCGTGATTTTGTCGATTTCGATGTAATCGGATGAATCGTTCTCGCCAAAACTTAATTGAACCTTGATCTAACCTCCGATGGATGAATCAGGACACCTTGGATCACCTTAAGGCTGGCTGGACCACTGATTTGTAGTTGCAATAGAAACCGATCCAAAATGGACCGATCTTCAAGCACCTGGAAAGGATGGGGTCACCGGTGAGTTCTAGTGACCATCCGACCATGTCCCAACCACCCGCTAGTCTGGAAATCGCCTGGCTACTAATCCGTGGTGGTGGAACCACCTAAGAAGGCCACTGATCAACTAGTTCAAGCGGAGTAAAAAACTGGTATAAATCCGACCAATTCTGGACCTCTTAAAACAGATCGGCCACCGTGGATAATCCAGTGGCTAACTGGTTAGTCTTCGACCTTTGGATGGTTTGGGACTCTCTTGAGACCAGATCGGGAATGAACGGCAGCCAAAGGAACGACCACTGATCACTGATCACAAGGAAGAATAACACCAATCCTCCAAGCCGCTAAAAAAAATTGTCGGACGGGAGGCTCTAATCGCCTCGATGATGATTCAGTCTTGAAACTAAGGAGGAGAAATGGCGAGGTAGGTGCTAGTGGCAGATGCCGGCAAAGGAAGCGCCAGTGAGGGGGCCAAGCCGCCGGCGATGGATCGCCACACAAGAGGAGGAGAGAGAGGGAAAAAGAGCAAGAAACAGTAGAGAGAAGAGAGAGAAAGAGAATTTAGTGAGATAAGATTTCTGAAAAATGAGCCCTCTCTAAAATTGGTCGGAAAAATCCTATTTATATTACCCCCAAATCAGCCGATCTCGGCCGTTGGTTCGATTCGACGGCCAAAATCTTAATTTAATGGCCAAAACACAATTTTAAAGGTTTAATCATCAATAGGAGGTGTCGAGCACTTGATCAGATAGGTTCGATTTGTGAAAATTCAAGTTGAAAATGAGCCTAATTAAGGATTAAATTGCAAATTCATAAAATCGGAGGGCTAATCTACAAAACCACGAGAATTCTTGACTGGTTCTAGCCAGTTCTTACTTGTACACGCATTTGTGGTATGCAATTTGATCCCTCAAGAACCAAATTGAAGAGAACTCGCACAATTTGAAGAGAAATTGTCCGATTTTAATTCAATTAAACCAATTAAACTCGATAAATGTAATCTATGGACCTTCTATTAACTTAATTGAATGATTATCGTGAAAAATAACGAACGAAAACGGTGGGTACATGAAATCGAGCCTTAAGGTCTAAAATGAGTAATTTTGAAATTTTATTATTTGAATTGCAAATTAATCTAATGTTACAACATACGTATTTAACTAATTACCCATGTATAGGATCTCCTAATGAATTTAAATTGACCTTGAATTAAAATGCCAAAACTTAGGCCAAAATGAATTGGGGTCTAGTATTAAAATTGAACCTAAATTCATGCAATTGAACCCTAGTCTTGAATAGGTCAACCTAATTTTCTTCGATTGAAGCTCAATAGCTTGGTTTTCTTATCTTCAAGAAAGTGAAATCACTCAAATCGAGAAATTTTCATGTGAATTTTCCAAAATTGATCCTAAATTTAGACTTATCTTATGAAAATAAGTGGCAAACAATTGTCCATTTTGACTCCCTAATAAGGGTTTAAAATGACAATTCGCCTTTCAATATAGCAATTCTCGAAATTGAATAAACGAGTGGATTTAGAATAGTCCCTAGATCAAATATCGTAATAAGACTATACCTAATTATAGCTAAAATAAAAATAATTTTAATTTTGGACGATTTAGAACTTAAAATTGAAAAAAGTTGAAAACAAGATTATTAATCGAATTTTATGAAATTTAGACACACAAATCAACACTAAAAATAAATGTTTTGTGGTTTTTGATTTTTTTTTCAATTTTTTTTATTAAAGATTTGACTAAAAGTCAGCTATTTAGTTGACTTTTTCGAAAATGTTGATTTTTGATCAAATCTTTATATTTTTGAAAAAAAATTGACTTGAGAAAAGTAAAATTAAAACTAAATGACATCTTTTTGAATGCAAAGTCAATTTTTGATCGGGGTTGACTCTTGGTCAATCTGGGTTGACTCTTGGTCAAATGGTTGACTAAAAAGTCAACTTGAAAGTCAACAATTTGACATTTTTGGTTTTTCTTGGAAATGACTAGGAAAATACTTAAAAACAACAATGTAAAATAATTAAATGAAAAATGACATTTTTTTTCAAAGAAACAAACCCGTTGCAATTGGAAACCTAAAGCTCGAATGTTTTACCTTTTTAACATGTTAATTAAAAACCAAGTGTCAACATCTAACACTCCTCCTTAACCCAAATTCTCTTCCATCAATCATTCCAAGTAGGTTCTTGAACTTCCCAAAAGTATTGAGCTCGAGAGGTTTAGTAAAAATATGTACTACTTAATCTCTCTTCATCAAATGCAACATTTCAATTTCCCTTTCTCTTACATGTTCTCTAATGAAGTACTATCGAACATCGATATGTTTGCTTCATTCATGAAAGACTGGATTTTTTGCCAAAACAATATTAGGAAATTTATCAACAAAAATCTCTATTACTTTACTCCTTATGGCTATCTTTGAGTAATCTTCTGAACCATATTGCATGACAAACACATGAGGATGCAACTATATATTCAACTTCACATGTCGACAAAATAACACTGAATTGCTTCTTTGATGATCACGTGAAAGTAGTGTCACAAAAAGAAAAAATACAAAGCCTTTAATGTTTTCTCGATCATCGATGTCTCCACCATAATTACTATCTGAATAAGCTCTAAGCTGAAATGAGTCAAACCAATAATTATGTAAGCAATGAGTAACAGTACCTTTGGTGTACTGAAGTATCCTCTTTGCCACTTTGAGATGAGTCAACTTCGGTTTCTCCATGTATCGATTCACAATTCCAACAATGTACACGATATTAGGTCTAGTGCATGTCAAATATTTTTAACTTCCAATCAAGTTTCTATAATACGTCGAATCAACATTGACACTGTCATCAAACTTTGAGAGCTTGGATCTACGCTCCACTGGTGTATTGATCGATGTACACTTTTTCATGCTGAATTTTTCAAGTACATTTTCAGCATATCCTTTTTGGGAAATAAAAATCCCATTGGCACTTTGCTTCACTTCGATGCCAAGAAAATAATTCATGAGACCACTATCATGCATCTTGAATTCTTTCACCATTGATGCCTCAAAAGCATTAATCATTGTCAAATTATTTCTTGAAAAAACAAGGTCATCGACACATAAACAGGCGAGTAGAACACACATTTTTCTTGCTTCAAATAAAGTGGTGTGCTCGTATGAATATTGAGAGAATCCATTCGCTTTGAAATATGTATCAATTCTAGAATTCCATACTCTCGGTGCTTGTTTAAATCCATATAGAGTTTTCTTCAACCTTAACACTTTGTCTTTATGACCTTTCACAAAAAATCCCGAGGTTGTTCAACATAAATTTCTTCTTCAAGAATGCCATTCAAAAATGCTGATTTGACATGCATTTGATAAATCCATCAATCATTTTGAGCAAATATGGAAATGATCAATCTAATTGTTTCCATGCAGATGATAAGGGCAAAAACTTCATAGTCAATTCCAGTCTTTTGCCTGTATCCCTTTACAACTAATATAGCCTTATATCTTGGCACTTCTCCTTTCTCATTCTTCTTAGTCTTGTACATCCATTTGACTCCAATCAATTTTTTGTCCTTTGAGAGATTAGCAAGTTCCTATGTTTGACTCTTCCCAATGGCTTCAATTTCTTCATTCATGGCTTTTCTCCATTTTTTTTTCTTTGGCCGCATCATCATTGACAAGCGGTTCACAATCTACAAGAAGACATACAAGGTAAAGCTCATCGATAGTTTCATAAATGTCAAACAATTTCCTTGATCTTGGCACTAGCAATTCATGAACACCATTTAAAGAAGTTGGCAATGATGGATTTGAAGAAGATATTGGAGAAAAAGGTGTAGAATGATCCTTCAACTTCGTTTGATCAGAACCATCACGAGTATCTGTTCATCTTTTGGATTGTTTTCCCATGTGCCTTCTTCATCAAACTTGACATCTCTACTTATATGCACTTTCAAAGTATTAGGATCAAATAATCGACAGACTTTGGATGATGAGTCATACTCAATAAAGATGAGCATTTTGCTACCACATTTTTTTGGTTGGGTACATGAGCATAGGCAATGCTCCCAAAAATTCTCAAGTGTGAACACTCGGTCTTCTCTCGGTCCATGCTTCTTGTGGAGTTACATCTTCAAGTCTATATGTGAGACATCTATTTTGAAGATGTCAAAGCTCATAGTGTAAATTTTTCCTCATAGTGTAAATTTTTGCTCTTCAACATAGTTCGAACCATATCAAGAATAGTTCTATCTTTTCGTTAGCTGTGCCATTTTGTTGAGGAGAAAATGGAGCCGTCAAGAAATGCCGAATACCGTGAACCTCACAGAACTGGTTGAATATGGCTAAAGTGAATTCTCCGCCATGATCAGTCCTCATAACTTTGATAAAATGACCACTCTTCTTTTTAGGTAGGTTCTTGAATTGTTTAAAAGTATTAAACAATTTTGTCTTTTCTCTCAAAAAATACACCCAAGTTTTTTTTGTAAAATTATCAATAAATGTAACAAAATATTGATGGTTACTACATTATTAGTGATTAAGCCACACACATCATAATGAATCAACTCAAGTGGCTTCTTCGCTCGATAAGTTGCCTCTTTCGGAAAACTATTTCTAGAATTCTTACCGTTAACACACCCTTAACATAATTAATCGGGATGATCAATATCCGGTAGGCCAAAAACCATCTTCTTGCGGGAAAGCAAATTGAGTCCGCTAAAACTGAAATAATCAAACCTCAAATGTGACAACCATGAAGGATCATCCACGCATGCCTTCAAGCATCGAGATATTTCATTCCTTATAGTGAGAGTAAACATCATGTTTTTCAATATCTTCAAATTTACAATTGTTGACACCTGATTTTTAATTGACGCGTTGATAAAAATAAAAAATTAAGATTGGGGTTCTGATTGCTATAGAGCACGTTCCTTGAACCAAAAAGTGTTAGCTTTCGTTTCTTTCTTTTTCTTATAATTGTTGAACAATTTCCTGCTCATTTTTATCATAAACCCAAAAATACAAATAGTTGACTTTTGAGTTGATTTTTTGGTTAACCCTTTAACCAAAAGCTAACCCCAAGTCAAAAATTGATATTTTGCATAAAAAGTTCTCTTTTATCCTTAATAACACTTGGACCACATTAGTTTTTTAAAATTTTCAAAAATTTGATCTTAAAATTAACATCTGAAATCCTCTCGTCATGTAGAGTTCTCTCTACCGTTTTGGTAGTTTCTAAACCCTCAAACCCAGTTTCACTCCCCCTCTCTTCCACTGTTTTCTTCTTTGTCCACTTTCATTGGGATGGCTTTCCTTTCTTCGAATTCTGATTTCAGGTGGAATTCTTACTATCTTCACTGATTTCTCGGTTATGACCCTTGTTTTATACTTCTTCCCTTCGAATTTGAGTGGCTTTCACTTCATCGGCTTCCAATGTCTGCCGGGTACACCCAATTCTACACCAATTGTCCCTGGTTAGTTCTGTATGTCTTCGATTACCATCTATCTGCACCGAAGACGTAGAATTGTTGTTAGTTTGAACTTGTACCCGCCTCCTGTTGTTCATTAGTTCTCTGTAATTAAGTAATTCGGTTCTCTGGCTTCGTTATATTTGGGATGGCTTGGGACGAAAAGGCCCAATCTTCGCATCTAGCAGCTCTCTGTACTAGCTTGGGTCGCCTCACCACCGAACAAATAATCGACGATTGGGATGAAGCTCCGTCATTTGAAACATTAGAGGAATGCCGATTAACCCTTGTTGGTAAAATTCTTTCCAATCCATCCATCAATCTTCCTGCCTTACAAACTACACTGAGAAAAGCCTGGCGAACTAACTTTGTAGAGATATCACAACGTGAGGCAAGTTTCTATATTGCAAAATTCAAAACCCAAACAGACAAACAGAGAGTTCTTGAAGGTGGCCCTTGGCTTTTTTCAGGGCATTTGGTTATTTTCAAACCTTGGACTCCAAACACTCCATTACACTGTTACGATTTTTCGACTTGTGACTTTTGGATACAGGTTGTTGGCTTACCGTTAGAATGGTGTTCTGAGCGAATGCTTATAAAGGCAGTACAACATATCGGCAAGGTCATCAAAGTGAAGGTGGATTCCAAGGAAGGACTGATATTGCTAGTATGAGTACCTAGAGGGGAGTGAATAGGTATATAAAAGATTTTTCTTCAACAATCGCACAATACTAGACAGTTGATGGATTTTAGACAAACGATAATCAAAGTAAGACTGAGAGAAGAGAAAATTGAACACGCGGTTTATAGTGGTTCGGCTTATATCAAGTCTACGTCCATTCTTCTTCACCGACAGCCTATTGGTTGGATTCCACTATGAACAAAAGAGAAGTTACAGCACAGCTTTGCCTTGATTCCACAAAGTAGATGTTCTACCACACCTCCTCAAGATTTCTCACAAATATAGACTCTCTTTTGTATACAAGTATTCGCTCAAAGGAATTGTCTAAACAAAAAGGAGCTTCAGACTTTGGAATTCATCTATCGCGCATACCTTGAACAACTAAGACCGTCTTCCTTATATAGTCCTTTATGCCATCATACCCGTTAGCACTTACCAAAGGAATTCCTCCAATCTACCCGTTGGACGGAATCAATTAGGAAGATTGTTCAAGCTATTAAAGGAACGTGTTGATAGCCCATCAATCCTGTTCGCCCATACAATCAGGATCTTGGTTTCCATAAGTAGAACCTTCCAATAATATTTAGGCAATCACCGGATCTTCAATTTATCGAGTCAATCTTCGATCAATCAAAGGACTCCGTTATGTCTTCTCCAGCCACGAGATCTTCTCCAGTTTATAAGGTTAAATCCTTAATGAAACATCCAGTTCTGGATAACCTTTCTTCAACGGATTAGAGACTGCCAATGAGGATAGACTTTGAGTCTTGAGTCTGGCTGTCCGGAAGTCTTCAGACTTTAAATAATAGAGTCTCGCAAGCCTTAGACTAGACCGATAGAAGCGATTTGTCAACTTCAAAACACTTCAAGAGGATTTCTCCAACAATCTCCCCATTTTTTATGGTGACAAAACTTTCCTGCAGATTTGGATATCTTTGACCTGCAAAATATTTCTCAAACACATATGCATATCTTATAGAGATAAATGGCTAAAAGAATAACACTAGAATCTGCAACCACAGAAAATAGGTTAGTCTAGTATATGATAAAGCCATCCATAAGATATCAATACTAGTTAATAGAAGCAGTCAAGTCCAAGTCTAGTTCAGTTTTCATCCAGACACAAAACAAAGTCAAACAGAGTTTAAACAACACAACAATACAATCCAACAAACAGTTAAAAGTTTAATGATTGAAAGTTTTTGTTCAAATCTTGCATCTCTCCCCTTTTTGTCATCATTAAAAAGGATGAGATGAAGTCAAGATTGCTTGGGAACGCGGACAAGCTGGAAGTCTTCCATAGACGGAACGATGCCTTCCAGCCTTTTAAAGTCTTCCTTTAGTTGTGCAATCTCCTCACTCTTGGCATTGGCCTGATTTTGAACAGAGAGGGCTTGCATCTTATCATTCAATGAACAGGAAGAAGCTTGACCTTCATTCTTCAAGCTTTGAACCTTGCATCCCAAGGCATAAATTTGACCTCGCATCTCCAAGAGAATATCCATGATTCTACGAAAATTTGCTCCATTATCAGTCTGAGTACTTGCTTCGGCTCGATCTGATGGAGTAAATGCAGACGATGGTAGATCAGCATAATCTCGCAGGTTTGGCGATGAAACTTCATGACCTTCCTCTAGAAATTGAGATGCATAAACATCCTCTGGGTCTGCAGGTGAACGACTGACTCCTTCACTTGCATCAGGATATGAAGACTTCACTCCTTTCTCCTGATCTCCCCCTGTTTCCATGCCTTCATGTGGAGAAGAGTGTTCCTCAGGTTCTCCTTCTTCTCTTCTTTCTTCTTCAAGTCTTTCCTCCTCTCGCTTCTTTTTCAGCTTCTCTTTCTTCTTCTTCCTTCTCCTCTCGCTTCTTTTGTCATTTGTTCCGATTCTTTCGTGGAACAGACGACTTAAATTCTTCAAAGCCAATGCGGAGATGGTGATGTCTTCCTCATCATCTTCATCCTCAACGAGGAGAGCTCTTCTTCTCTTGGATAGAGCAACCATGGGCTCCTTCCCTTTTCTTTTAGCTGCAGAAGGGATTTGATGAGATTTGGCAGGAGTCTTCTCCTTGAATTTCTCCAACTCCTTGCTCAGTTCCTTCAGACGCATTTTGGTCACCATTTTCAGTCCTACCACCATATGATCGCATGGTCGAACACAAAAGATTTGTGGAGGCTGAATATTCGAGATGTTTGAATAACTTCATAACAAGGCTTGGGTAAGGGAGTTGACCTCTGTCTTCATCATTGCTCTATACATGTGAAACATAACAAAGTGTGAGGGAGAGAAAACCTTTTTCCAAAGAGAATGGCATACATCGCTTGGCCTCGAACTTGAAACATCGAGTCTTGGAAGTTGATTTCGGTCGGAGGCAATTAATCACAATCTTGTGAAGCAAGATGTTGAATGCACCCATCCTTAAGTAGGTGATCTTTTCATCTCGTTCTCCCGTCCTTCACCGCTTCAAGTGTGGCCCGAGCAATGGAAACTTTGATTGGTTGATATCTTCCTCTTTCAACTTCTAAAACATCTGCCAAAGATATTCATATCCACAACATAGTCTTGGTCTTTAACGCTGAAAGAGAATCTATTCGCATCCAAAAGCTAAGATTTGAATAGAAATATGCAGTTAATTCAAAGATAAGCTTCAGTAGTGTCGGAGCGAACTTTTCAAGTTGAAAAAACTGAACTTTTCCCTCAAGTTCATATTCACAAAGATCCGAAAATCAAAATCCACACTCCTAGGGTTTATTATCCCATGTTTCAGCAATTTCGAGTACGATCCTTTTGCTCCTTTGATCTGAACAAATCTCCCCTTTTTCCTTGATTTTCAACCGCAACACCCATTTTCGGTTGAAATTGACTCAGTATAATTTGTCATCATCATTCCCATCTACAGATTCGGCCCCAAATCACGAGGATCACTTGGGATATTTGCAAGGGTTTCCTCACCACCCTTTTTCGAGCAATTCCCAAACTTTCCATTTTTCGCGAAAAGATATATTCGTTCCCATGTCCTTTGTCTTTAAGAAAATCATCAATGTAGTTCAAAGGAGTACGAATTCCTTTTAAGGCACGATATAACTGGTAAATATAAGCGGGCTTTTGAACTCTTACAGGTCTCGCATCCTCGATGATTTCTTCCCGTTGTTGATGATCAACGCCTTGAGGACTAGATGGAGGAGAATGACGCCGAGAATGTTGTGGGCTCGCTTGTGTTCCGGAGTCACTTCTTCGCAAGATTGAAGTGCGTAGGCCCCTCACTCATTCGTCGTGGTCCCCTGCTTGCGATTCTCGAAGACTTTCTTGAAGATGACATCTTTCTCAGTTTTTGGAAGATTCCTTGCTTGACTTTCCTAGGAAAGATGACAACTTTTTGAAGATTAAACAAAGAAGAAAAACGAGAATGGAGGATCGATGCTTTCTAGGGTTTTTGAGAGTAAAGTGAAGAGGAATCGACAGTGCATGATCGGTTAAAAGGAGGGATAAACGAACCATCACAAAGGAAATAAAAAAAATGCCTTTTCAAAATAACTGCCTTTTTCCGCAAAAATAGCCATTTCAAAAATAACTTCCTTTTTGAAAATGAAACGATGCAATATTTATGTCAATTAAATATAGCAACAATTTAAACACAATCTTCCGACGATCGTACCTTTTCAAGATGAGATTAAGGAGAGAAAGACTTACAAGTCGACGGTCGTACCAAGACTATCTTTCGATAAAGTCTTGTAAGTCCGAGTCCGAAAGTCTTTAGACTTTGATATCCTCATACCTCAAAATGTTGAGTCCGGAACGTATAGATTCAAATTGATTTTTCTCCAAAGGCTTTGTGAATATATCCGCCGCTTGATTCTTTGAGTCAACAAATTGAATTGAAACATCTCCATTTTGAACATGGTCTCTAATAAAGTGATGTCGAATCTCTATATGCTTTGCTCTTGAATGGAGAATTGGATTTTTGGTGAGGTTGATAGCGCTGGTGTTGTCGCAATTAATCTCCGTGCATGAGTCTTCAATTTCAAAGTCTCTTAGTTGTTGTTTTATCCATAGAATTTGCGAACAGCAGCCTTCCAAGGGCTATATACTCGCTTCGTTGTTGAAAGAGACACAAGTGCTTTGTTTCCTTGAAAACCAAGACACCGTCCCCGCGTTCCAAGCAACCGGCAAGTTCCCGAAGTGCTTTTTCTATCAACTCGCAACCGGCCGATCTGCGTATGAATATCCTTAAGATTAAAGTCTCCTTCTTAGGATACCAAAGACCGATGCTTGATGATGAAGCAACGTATTTAATGATGTGTTTCGCAGCACTGAGATGGGATTCTCTAGGATCTGATTGAAACCTAGCATAGATACAAACACTCAACAAGATGTCAGGTCTAGAAGCAGTAAGATAAAATAGTGAACCAATTAAAGTCTCCCTTCTTAGGATACCAAAGACCGATGCTTGATGATGAAGCAACGTATTTAATGATGCGTTTCGCAAAGACCGAGATGGGATTCTCTAGGATCCGATTGAAACCTAGCACGAGATGCAAACACTCAACAAGATGTCGAGTCTAGAAGCGTAAGATAAAAGAGTGAACCAATGATGCTCCCGTACAGCTTTTGATCAACTTTCTTCCCTTCTTCATCTTTGTCTATCTTTAAAGAACTTGACATTGGTATGTCGGTCTTTTTGCACTTTTCCAGTCCAAACCTTTTGACAAGATCATTAACATATTTTTCTTGATAAATAAAAGTTCATTCCTTCAATTGTTTTACTTGAAGACCAAGAAAGAATGTTAACTCTCCCATCATACTCATTTCAAACTCATCCCGCATAGACTTAGAAAATTTCTTGCACTGATTTTCATTAGAGGATCCGAAAATAATGTCATCCACATATATTTGAACAAGTAAGAAACTTTTGTTTTCCTTTTTGATAAATAAAGTTGTATCTACTTTACCTTTGACAAAACCATTTTGTATTAAGAACTTACTTAATCTGGTCGTACCAAGCTCGAGGTGCTTGCTTTAAACCATACAAAGCCTTTTTCAGTTTGAAGACTGAGTCTGGCTTCTTTGGGTCTTCAAACCCTGGTGGTTATTCCACATAAACTTGCTAGTGGAGCGTAAGTCTCATCATAGTATATTCCTTCTTCTTGTGTATATCCCTTGGCTACGAGTCTTGCTTTGTTTCGTACGACTTTTCCTTTCTCATTCATCTTGTTTCGAACACCCATTTAGCTCCGATAACAGTTTTTACCTTTTGGTTTGGATGTCAATTCCCGGACATCATTAATGTTGAACTGTCGAGCTCTTCTTGCATAGCTTCAATCCAGCTTTCATCGGATAAAGCTTCTTCTATGCTCTTTGGTTCAATTTCGAAACGAGAGCTACAAAGACTAGACTCTTCTCCCCTTTTTGATCTGGTGAGAATTCCTTCATTAATTTCGTCGATAATAAGATCTTTGGGATGACTGGACTTATGCTTCCAGTTACTTGTTGATTTGTCTGGTTGATGATCTCTCTCTTTGTTTGGATCTTCACGAACAACCTGATGCTGGTTTTCCAAAGTCTGAAATGCTTATTGAGTTGTAAGCTTTGGAAGGTTTGGAGCAGGTTCAGACTCTTCTTGATGAGTCTGACTTGATTCATCTTGCGTTGAGTCTTGAAATTTGACATTCATTGACTCCTCTACAGACTGGCTCTTCTTGTTATAGACTATGAAGGCTTTGCTTGATGTAGAATATCCAAGGAAGATACCTTCATCCGATCTTTCTTCAAACTTACCAACTCGATCTTTTGCATTTTTCAATATAAAACATTTGCAACCGAATACATGAAAGTATGAAACAATAGGCTTCTTATCTTTGAATAACTCATAAGGGGTTTTCTCTAGAATAGGTCTTAAGAAGACTCTATTGATGATATAGCATGCTATTGAAACAGCTTCAGCCCAAAATTGTGAAGAAATCTTACTTTCAATTAAAAGAGTTCTAGCCATTTCTTGAAGAGATCTGTTCTTTCTTTCCACAACTCCATTTTGTTGAGGAGTATATGGAGAGGAGAACACATGATTAAAGCTAGATTCATCACAAAATTTTGTAAAATCTTGATTTTCAAATTCACCTCCATGATCTGTTCTTATACTTGAGATAACACATCCTTTTTCATTTTGAACCTTTTTAGCAAATTTTTCAAAATACGAGAAGGTTTCGGACTTACTTGCAAGGAAATATACCCAAGTAAAACGGAGTAATCATCCACAATTACTAGGCAATATTTCTTACCTCCAATACTCGTGTTCTGTTGGTCCGAAGAGATCCATATGCAGCAACCGTAGTACATGATTAGTAGAGACATGATTTATTGGTTTAAATGAATTTCTTACCTGCTTTCCTGAATACATGGAGTGCATGGATCAATCTTTTGATAAGGTAATTTGGGTAGTCCTCGAACAAGCTGCTTTGATGAGATTTTGGCTAATTGCTTCATGTTGACATGACCAAGCTTTATGTGCCATAAGCTTGCTTCGTCTTGAATTGAGATAAAACATTGCGATTCATTTGGTTTCACATCCGTAAGATAAATGTTTCCATGTCTTCGACCCATGAAAGACGAGTAGAGTCTTTACTTGATTCCGAACATATTCCTTCTTGAAAGAAGATCTTGAAACCAAGATCACATAATTGACTAATGCTTTGAGAAGATTGTAATTGAGTCCTTCCACTAAGGAAACATTACTTATTGTGAGATTTCCAATTTTCACAGTTCCAAATCCCACAATACTTCATTTGCTGTTTCCTCCAAATGAAACTTTTCCACCATTTACTTGAGCAAACTTTATAAAACAATTTGAGTCTCCTCTCATGTGTCTTGAGCATCCACTGTCAAGATACCACTTTACCTTTTTCTTGACGGTGACCTGCATTTAAAATAAAGTCTCAAGCTTTCTTTGGTACCCAAACTTTCTTGGGTCCTTTGGTGTTAGTAACATAAGCAGTTTAGCCCATATTTTCTTAACAGGTTTCCAAACCATAGGACACTCTTTTTCAAAGTGATCCGGACTGTTGCACTTTGAACATTTGAGAGCATTTCTTCCTACAGATTTTACAAAAACTTTCTTGAAATGATTTTTGTAAGCCTCTCTCGAGAGTCTTTTTTTAATTCTTTCTTTTACTTTAGGAAAATCAATCAAGGGAATTGTTTCTGCTGTCATACCTAGACCCGGACTTATTGAAGTAAGGTCTTTGAGCTGAAAGAATTTTTTCAAGTTTTTCAGACCTATTGAAAATTTCTTTGAAATATTTGATAAGTCTATTTTTAAAAGAGCATTTTCTTTTAAAAGATTATCTTCATTTTCTTTAAGAGTGGAAACAAATCAAGTATAGACTTTTAACTCTTTCTACTAAAACATTTTCTTTTTGTTTTAGAGCTGAGTTTTCCTTTTCAGTTCGGAAATTCTTTTGAGAGAAGTCTTAAGACTAAAACATAGTTCATCAATGTATTTAGAAACTTTGACAGAATTTTAAAATTACTTGCCTCAAATTCACCGTCCGAGTCTCGATCCAGTCCGAGTCCGATTGTGCCATCGACATAGATTGGCATATTCATTATCACTTTCTTCACACTCTGTATCACTCCAAGTTTCGGCTTTGAGAGCTTTTCGAAATTTTTCAGCTTTTCCTCTCTTCTTCTTTAGAAGAGGACAGTTGGGTTTGATGTGTCCCTTTTTCTTACATTCAAAGCAGACTACATCTTTGTTTGGTTCTTCATCATCAACGGACTTGGTCTGCTGTCTTTGAAAGCTTTGTTTCTTTGAGTTGAACCTTCTTCCTTTTCTATTCAGTTTTCTGAATCTTCTTATCATGAGAGCAAGCTCCTCATCGTCCATATCATCTTCGAATCTGTATCATCGAATCATCAATTGATTTTAATGCAATGGATTTCTTACCTTTGGATCTTCATCTTCATTGATCCGTTCCACTTCATAAGACCAAGAGTTCCAATCGCTCGTCAACGATAGTGGCATAATTCTTTGCGTCTCTCTTATCGAAGTCTTTATGTGATTCCAATCCTTGGAGAGTCCACGCAAAGAGCTTGTTTACCTTCATGGGATCAGAAATTGGTTGACCTTGATTTCCAAGACCATTCACAATATCGTAAACGACTAAACATGTCAGTTATAGATTCTCCTGGTTTCATTCTGAAGGCTTCGTATTGACCGAGAAGAATGTTGATTCTTGTTTCCTTCACTCGATCTGTTCCTTCATAGGTGATATGCAATATGTCCCAAACTTCTTTTGTCAGTAACACAAGAAGATATTCTATTATATTTAGTTGGTGACAAAGCACAATATAAGGAGTAAATTGCTTTTGCATCGAGTGCTTGTCTCTTGATTATCTCTTCCCGAGTCATTCCGCCGGTCTCATCAGTTTCTTTCCCTCTTTCGAGACTGATGCAAAGGGTAGGAGTAATTCCTTTTTCTACAACGTCCCATTCCGAGGATCCTTTGATCGTAGGGAAAGCTTTCATCTTGTTCTTCCGTATGTTGTAATCCTTTCCATCAAAGTAGGGTGGTCTGCAGTATTGCTTTGCCCTTCCATCGCCCCGGTGCTAGCATACTAGCCATTGATCTTTAACTCAAGTAAAACACTTCAAACAAAGTGAGTACACAGCTCGATACCAATTGATATTGCTAGTATGAGTACCTAGAGGGGGTGAATAGGTATATAAGAGATTTTTCTTCAACAATCGCACAATACTAGACAATTGATGGATTTTAGACAAACGATAATCAAAGTAAGACTGAGAGAAGAGAAAATTAAACACGCGGTTTATAGTGGTTCGCCTTATATCAAGCTTACGTCCACTCTTCTTCACTAATAGCCTATTGGCTGGATTCCACTATGAACAAAAGAGAAGTTACAGCACAGCTTTGCCTTGATTCCATAGTGTAGATGTTCTACCACACCTCCTCAAGATTTCTCACAAATATAGACTCTCTTTTGTATACAAGTATTCGCTCAAAGGAATTGTCTAAACAAAAAGGAGCTTCGACTTTGGAATTCATCTATCGCGCACACCTTGAACAACTAAGACCGTCTTCCTTATATACTCCTTTATGCCATCATACCCGTTGGCACTTACCAAAGGAATTCCTCCAATCTACCCGTTGGACGGAATCAATTAGGAAGATTGTTCAAGCTATTAAAGGAACGTGTTGATAGCCCATCAATCATGTTCGCCCATACAATCAGGATCTCGGTTTCCATAAGTAGAACCTTCCAATAATATTTAGGCAATCACCGGATCTTCAATTTATCGAGTCAATCTTCGATCAATCAAAGGACTCCGTTATGTCTTCTCCAGCCACGAGATCTTCTCCAGTTGATAAGGTTAAATCCTTAACGAAACATCTAGTTACGGATAACCTTTCTTCAACGGATTAGAGACTCACAATGAGGATAGACTTTGAGTCTTGA